>NC_069739.1:549749-562249 GCF_027358585.1 Pangasianodon hypophthalmus
ATTTGTCCGAGTCCGTCCGTCCGTCCGTGTATAAATATATAAAGCGGAAAGTGTGGGATGTTTACATGTGTGCAAAAATCAGACACGTGACGTCACAACATTAACTTTTCAAACAAGATCATATCAGAGTTAAACAGTTAACTAGTTATAAACTTAAATAATAATAATAATAATAGTAATAATAATAATAATAATAATAATAATAATAGTAATGATGATGATGATGATGGTGTGAGCCTGTAGGTGTGTGTCTGATGTTTGCTCAGGTCTGATTTCAGCTGATTAGACAGAGTTTATATCTTACTCGTCCTCTCTGAGTAAGTTCTCCTCGGTGATGGGTTTGATATCGGACATGTTGTCAGTGTCAGTGCAGTTATCTGTGAAACACAGGCTGAGTTTCTGCTGGAAGTCCTGCAGCAGGTCCTCCGCGGTGCTCCAGCTGCTCTCCGCCCCGGCCACAGAGCTCCTCTCCCCGGCCACAGAGCTCCTCTCCCCGGCCACAGAGCTCCTCTCCCCGGCCACAGAGCTCTCCACCCCGGAGCACAAAGCTGAGAATTCCCGCTCAGGCCCCGGCTCCCCCGGCTCCGAGCTCTCCGGCTCCGGCGTGTCTTCCGTGGCCGCTGTAAACTCGTTAAAGTCCTGCCAGTCTTCATCACACTGAGCCGACAGAGCCGCCATGGCTCCCCGCGGGACTCCTGAGAGAGTTTCACCGGACAGGCAGCTCCTCTCACCGGCCACGACTCACTCCGAGATCCGGTGACGAAAACACGGCGCTCTTCCGCCTCCCGTCAGCTATTACGCACCGTGCGTCGCTACGTCACGCCCCCGTGCGTCGTGACGCTAGTGCGTAAACGCAATGGCGTACACTCTGAAGAATCCAAAATGGCTGAATGGCTAGTGTGTAGATTTAGACTTTATGCTAAGTCTTATTTATTATATTTATATTTATTATTAGTTATTTTATTTAGGATTTATGGTTTGTATTTTTATATCAGTTTTATATGTTCTGTTCTGTGTGCTGAGAAAATGTGATATTTGTAAAATAAATAAATAAACCAAATAACTCTTCTACACTAACACATCATTGTTTTTATGGCTGTTTACTTATATTTCTTATATTTCTTTTGATATTTCTTTTGAGTTTTAGTCTGTGATTATGTTTTGGATCTGTATATCATTATACGCAACACTGAATGTGTTTTTTTTTTTCCAAAGCATTTGGAAAAAGATTTCAGAAAATATTTTTTTGGTGATTGTAGTAGTGATTAGAGTGAAAACTAGCGGCTATCTTTACTGAATACATTTCTGATTACCAGTAAACTATGATAAACGTTTTAAAACTAGATTGGTACTTCCTGCACTTTGCAAAGTTAGCATGTTTATAAGATTGCACATGAATCAGTAATGAATCAGTAGTGACTCAGTAATGGATCAGTAATGAATCAGTAATGAATCAATAGTTAATCAGTAATGAATCAGTAATGAATCAGTAGTGACTCAGTAATGGATCAGTAGTTAATCAGTAATGAATCAGTAGTGACTCAGTAATGGATCAGTAGTTAATCAGTAATGAATCAGTAGTTAATCAGTAATGAATCAGTAATGAATCACAAATGAATAAAACCTGAGAACCTTTGGATTTTTGGTCGCGGCTAGCGCAACATTCAACCACCAAAGATCAGCCTGGTTTTGTTCATCACAATATCTATTCTTTTTCCACCCACTTTGTTTATGTACTACTTATTTGATTATTATTGCCTGTCTCATTCGGGAAGTCATTAGCATGGCGCATGTCGTTTTTCAAAACCCTGAAAGCTTTATTGAAAATATGCCTAGCGAACACATCTCCTACACAACAATACAAAACAGTACAGTCACATGTGAAATAACAGAGTTAACACATAAAGGAGTCACTCAAATCATTTCCCCAAATCACTCAATCACTCACACACACACACACACACACACACACACGCACACTCCTACACTCTATTCACCACAATGTAAGGCCTTATGGGAAGCCAAACAGGTCACAGGAGAAGTTGCATAAAGCTCAGGTGGGATTCAGATGACGGAGACACACCACCTTCTTTGAGGATTTATGATTAAATGTTTTTTTCTGTTTTTTTCCATTGGCATCGTGTTAAGAATCCAAACTTCCGCACGATGATCGTAGACTTGGAAGTGCGTAACTCCTACACCCCTCACTCACGTGTGAGCTGCTGCACGTATAAACAGCTTCGTTCGCCATTTTGTGATTAAAAACAAGCTTAAGTAGTTTAATGCAGAAATCCATTCTGGGTATGTTATGATATTCACTAACACACATCTCTTAGTCCGAAGAGCAGTGGTTTAAAAAAAAAAAAAAAAAAAAAAAAAAAAAAAAGACTTGTGGGCGGGGCTAAAAGTAGCATGGGTGGAGTTTAGTGTAGCAGCTTATTTGATGTAGACGTTGAGAAGCTACATCCCAAATTCCATTAAAGATGTCTTTTACTTCATCAACCAAGAAAATAGCACTTATGCAAAGAATTTCATTGTAAGGTGGAGCTAATGTAAAAATGGGCGTGGCTTAAACAGTCAAACCGAGGTGAAAATACCTCTTATCCAATCCCATTCAGACCCTTTGGGGAAAAAAAAAAAAAAACACATCTCTCCTTCTGTACAGGCTGTAAAACTGTTTAAAGTACAAAACCTCTGTGTTTTTTATTTCGTTAAATGGCACATACAGGAAGAAAAATATCACATCCAAACCCGACATATTGCCTCGGAGCGTCTCGTTCCGCTCTGCTCACTCCATAGTGCACTTAGAAGTCGTCAAGTAATGTTAATTAAAAAATGATATGAATGCAACAAAGCAAAAAAAAGTAAGAAAAATGATAAATGTTAATGTTAAATCATAATAAAATTAATAACGAGGAGACGATTTGGCTGGTTATAGTTTAATATGATAATACAGGGATAAAGGATTAACCAAAAAAAAAAACAAAAAACAAACCAAAGAAAAAAAAAATATAACCCCAAAAAAGTAACAAAAAATGTCATAAAAACAGAAAAGTCATTACTATCAGTCCATAGTAAATATTGTTTCTTTCCAAAAAAAAAGGGGGGGATTGAAAGCTCTAAACTCAGTGAATAAAAAAATTACTGCCTGAAAAATGTCTTTATGTACCTAAAGGTAAACACAGCGAGCCAACAGCGTGAAAATTCAAACAAACTAACACTTTTCTGACGTTAGAAGTTTCCAGCATGTTGGCAGATTTCACCAAAACCAGCGTTTATGGCAGAAATATCACAATGGCTGAAATACGATCGGATATGTAGTGCAAAATGACAAATTCCCCTTTACACTGCTCCAACGCTGGAACTCAAAAAGGGGCGGGGCTTTTCTGTGAAATGCCTTTTTTTTTGGGGCGGGGCTTTGCTGCATAGGTCATAAATGAGGAAGCATTCCTCAAACAAAGGGGCGGGGCAACTGTCTGAACCATGCCTGTTCACTAGAACTGGTGAAGAGAGGGCGGAGCTTTGTATAAAATTTGGGGCGGGGCTTTGTTGCATAGGTCATGAATGAGATTATGTTCTAGAAAAGAAACACCTTTATTTAAATTTGTCCATAAAGTGATTAAAGGGGCGTGGCTTTTGAGTTTTGATTGGTCTATAAAAGGGGCCTGGGGGCGGGGCTTTGCAGACTTGTTCAAAAGAGGCGTGGTAGAATTCCTTGGGGGCGGGGCTTTGCTGCATAGGTCATAAGTGAGGAAGCATTCCAGAAACAGGGACACAGATTAGAGAGATTTAAAAGGCGGAGCCATTTGACAAATTAGAATTTGTGGGCGGAGCTTTGCTGCATAGATCGTATATAAGAAGAGGCTCCAGGAACTTCAATGCAGACTACACAGGAAGTGCACTGGGTCCAATCAGAAGCCAGCGTGGTGACCGTGGTAGTCCCGCCCCCTCTTGAGGTCATAGCCTTTGCTGATTGGCTGAAATCACTCACACCTTATTGACACGCCAGAATGAAATGGAAAAAGTTTTAATCATTAAATATTGGGTAGCTTTTGCTAATGCTAGCTCATTTGCTAATTACTAAGCTAGCTAGTGTGACGACTTAGCACAGAAGGATGTTAGCTAAACAAATAGTTAGCTAAATAGCAGGTTAGCTGGCTAGCGTTACGCTGAAAAGTGCTTTTAGTATATCTGAACATAAATGGGGCGTTCTGTGATGACATCACAGGAATGGCCACACCCACCACAGTGGGCGTGTCCACTGACAGTCGAAGGGTCACAGTAGATGTGGGTTTATTATTTTGCACTTCCACCCCCTCTTCACAGGTACAGCTGTTTTAAATCTTATATTTTTAAGCCAAGAAAAAAAAATGTCCAAAAAAAAAAGAAGAAAAAAAAACAACAGCCCTCATTTTTATTAATTTTTTTTTTTTTTTTTAAAACAATAACATTACAAAAACGGAGTCTTTTTTTTTTTTTGTTCCACAGATGAAGGTCTCAGCGGGGCTCTGAATCAGATTAAAACTATTCCTCCTCCTCATCTTCCTCCACACACACACACACACACACGCACACACGCACACACGCACACACGCACACACGCACACACACGGTTCGTCAAACCAAAACCGCAACCACCAACTAGTAACCTTTGACCCCTGACCCTGTCAGAGCTGAAGGAATCAGGGAAAGAAAAGATGGATGGATGGAGGGATGAGAGAGTGAGAAGGAGGTGTAACCAAATAAACTGCTTGAGTTAGTAAATAATGTTTTAAAAGAACTAAAGAACAGTTATTGTGTGTGTGATGAATGAGTGAAGAGAAAGTGAGACTATTTATTTTTTTTTTTACCCCTTCTTCCCTCCATCTCTCGTTTTCCTAACGATCAGAAAATCGGCACGTTTGTTGGGTTGCCACGGAGACAGCTTCGGTCGCCGTGACGATTTTGAGCTCCCGAACACTTACTCTCACACACACACACACACACACACACACACACACACACACACACACTCTCACTCACTCACTCACACACACACACACACACACGCTGATACTCTGTATTGTCTGTTCTGCTTTTGTTCGTTTGTTCTTGACGTGGAATCGGTTCTTTAGATATTTTTGATTGTTTCTCCAAAATGGACTTCATCATCAACTGTCCATGTTACTGCAGTTCTCTGTGGAGAGACAGACAGACAGAGAGTGAGACAGAGAGAGAGAGAGAGAGAGAGTGAGACAGAGAGAGAGAGAGAGAGAGAGAGAGAGAGTGAGACAGAGAAAGAGACAGAGAGAGAGAGAGAGAGAGAGTGAGACAGAGAAAGAGAGAAAGACAGATAGACAGAGAAGAGAAGTGCGTGACGGAGAGGAAACGACAGAGACACAGATATAAATAGAGACAGAGACTGGAAGAGACATATATAGACAGAAAAGAGACAGAAAGGGAGACAGGGTGAAAGAGACAGACAGAAAGAAAGAAACAATATTTTAAAAAATATTTTAGTTTAAATGTAGTTCACAGAGAGAAAGCGAAAGAAGTAAAGAGAAGAAAACTAAAGAGACAGACAAAAAAAATAAAAAATTTTTTTTTTTATAATTTAGTTCACAGAGAGAGAAAGAGAGAGACAGAAAGACACAAAGAGAGAGAAAAAGAGAGAGAAATAGACAGAAAGAAATAGACAGAGAGACAGACACAGAGAGAGACACAGAAAGAGAGAGAGAGAGAGAGAGAGAGAGATTTCAGTGTAACTGCTCCAGATGTTAGTGCATACTGTTCGAGCATTACCATTGAGAGTGTCCACTTCCTGTGTGTGGAGGAAGGGGGCGGGGCCCCACACTCGAACCGTGCCGTCGTCTGAAGCGCTGGCCATCAGGCTCGGCACACAGGGGTTCCAGCTAACACAGTTCACGGTGCGAGTGTGTCCCGTTAGCTCAGCTATGGGCAGCTCGCTACGCTTGTGCCAAATATACACCTTATGATCTGAGACACACACACACACACACACACACACACACACACACACACACACAGGTTAATAACTATTAATAATAAGTGGATTGTATATGTAATACAGGTTATTAAAGATGAAACATGCGGGGCTGTGAACTGGCTGATCAGATCATTTAAACAGGAAGTATATTAACTGATCATGTTGTTTTACACAAAAAAAAAAAAAAAAAAAAAAAGATGTTGACGTTTCATTTAAACTGAAATCATTCCGGCTAATGACTTTGTTTAAGCCAGAGTTAGCCGAGTGTTCATCAAGTTAAAACCAAACGACCGACTGATCGTTTCATTAAACTAAAAAAAAAACCAACAAAAAACAGAATGGCTAATTTTTTTCTTTAAACCAAAAGCACATTGGCCGATTGTTGCTTCAGACATTAAAGTCAGACTGTCAGATCGTTATGTAAAACCGAAAGACGACTGGCCGATCGCTCCGTAAATCCGAAAGACGACTGGCCGATCGTTACGTAAAACCGAAAGACGACTGGCCGATCGTTGCGTCAAACCGAAAGACGACTGGCCGTTCGTTACGTCAAACCGAAAGACGACTGGCCGTTCGTTACGTCAAACCGAAAGACGGCTGGCCGATCGTTACGTCAAACCGAAAGACGACTGGCCGATCGCTCCGTAAATCCGAAAGACGGCTGGCCGATCGCTCCGTAAATCCGAAAGACGGCTGGCCGATCGCTCCGTAAATCCGAAAGACGGCTGGCCGATCGCTCCGTAAAACCGAAAGACGGCTGGCCGATCGCTCCGTAAATCCGAAAGACGACTGGCCGATCGCTCCGTAAATCCGAAAGACGACTGGCCGATCGCTCCGTAAAACCGAAAGACGACTGGCCGATCGTTACGTCAAACCGAAAGACGACTGGCCGATCGTTACGTAAATCCGAAAGATGACTGGCCGATCGCTCCGTAAATCCGAAAGACGACTGGCCGATTGCTCCGTAAAACCGAAAGACGACTGGCCGATCGTTACGTCAAACCGAAAGACGACTGGCCGATCGCTGCGTAAAACCGAAAGACGACTGGCCGATCGTTACGTAAAACCGAAAGACGACTGGCTGATCGTTACGCTAAAACGAAAGACGACTGGCCGATCGTTACGTAAAACCGAAAGACGACTGGCCGATCGTTGCGTTAAACCGAAAGACGACTGGCCGATCGTTGCGTTAAACCGAAAGACGACTGGCCGATCGTTGCGTTAAACCGAAAGACGACTGGACGATCGTTGCGTTAAACCGAAAGACGACTGGCCGATCGTTGCGTTAAACCGAAAGACGACTGGCCGATCGTTGCGTTAAACCGAAAGACGACTGGCCGATCGTTGCGTTAAACCGAAAGACGACTGGCCGATCGCTACGCTAAACCGAAAGACGACTGGCCGATCGCTCCGCTAAACCAGAACCATACCGGATGATCATTTTGTTAAACAAAATAAACAAACAAATAAATAACTAAAATCAAAGTCATGATAGTTGCATTAATCCAAAATTAGGCCAGTGACTGCGTCACTAAACATAAAGCTGACGGTTTCTGATTCTCTCTACAAACGTTGTGTACTTTTCCAATATTTTGCAGAACCTCCGCTCTGTACCTTCACTGCCGCTGGCGATGAAGTCCTCGTTATGGCCGCCGAAGCAGGAGTGGATGGTGTAGAAGCCCTGCGTCACTCCCTGATACTTCCTCACCAACACACGGTCCTGCAGGTCCCAGAGATGGACTCCCTGTAGCGAGAACCGAGAGAGATCATAAACACACACACACACACACACACACACACAAACCACTGATGTTTCAAAAAAAAAAAACAACACAACCCCTATTATCTCCAATTAACGCTCACCTGAGTTGCTACATTTAACAAAGCTAATCGTCCGTTCTTAGAAACGGTGAAAGACATGATAGGATGATCCTCCTGAACTCTGCATGAAAGAAAAACACAATCAGATTTCATCAAATATCCAACACTGCTATCCTTTTTAACTTTATCTTTAACAGGTGCAGTGTTTATCTTCAGAAGAACTCGGAGACCTTTGTTCTTTAATCGCTACAGACATTAACGTTATGATGATGATGATGATGATGATTACATGTTTCTGTCGGTCAGGTCCTCGAAGTTGTAGGCGCGGATTCGTTGGTGTGTATCGGAGGCCAAAACCGTTCGGCCGTCGCTCACACACCATAAACACTGAACCCGCACTCCTTCCCACGAGTCCACCAGGTTACCGTCCAGATCCTGAGACAGAAAGACATTAAACCCAGCAGGGACACACGCTCAGAGAAACATACAGAGCCGTAAAGATAAACAGGTGAAGGACGGTGAAAGTAACTCACGCATTGATAGAACTGTCCCCGCTGTCCTCCCGTAACGAATCGCTTGCCGTCGGGGTTCCAGGCGACGCTGGTCAGACTGTCCTCATGAGACTGACTCATTTTCGTACGCAGTTCACCTGTCTGAACACCAGGGGGCGACAACACTCACCTTTAACATGACACACTACAACTATATGAACATCAACAGTAGCAGTGTAGCACCTTTACAGGTAGCGTCACCTGCAGCACACAATGCATTCTGAGGTGAGCTTACGTGAAGCACAAGTAGTGATTACTGAACACCTGGGCTGGATTTATCTGAACAGGTAACAATTATTGAACACCTGAAGGTTACTTTGAAGACAGGTAAGGGCATAGAACACCTGGAGGAGTAACCTGACCTTGACCCCTGTCAGCTGTCTAACTATAGACCAATATCAAACCTCCCCTTTATCTCCAAGATCCTAGAAAAGGTTGTAGCACACAGTTGTATGTTTCAGCAAAGCCAAATGACAGACACCAGCTTAATAAAGTTGAGGAATGTGTAAAAGACATTTGACACTGGATGCTTATTAACTTTCTCTTACTTAATTCAGAAGTACTTGTACTAGGACCACATGCAGCTAGAAGTAAGCTTTTGTTACCTCTAGGTTGGATTATTGTAATGCCTTACTGTCTGGATGTTCCAGTAGGAGAATAAACAAGCTCCAGTTAGTCCAGAATGCAGCAGTGAGAGTCCTTACTAGAACCAGAAGATATGACCACATCACCCCTATCTTATCCACACTGCATTGGCTCCCAATCAAATTTCACATTGATTATAAAATACTACTATTGACCTATAAAGCACTAAATGGTCTCAAGCCACAGTACCTGAGCGAACTTTTGGTCTTTTATGATCCGCCACGCCTACTCAGATCAAAAGGTGCAGGCTATTTGTTGGTACCTCGAATAGTGTCTGGAGGGTTCACAGGCATAGAGTGTTGTGGTGAACTGGGATGTTTGGATGCTGTCGCCCCCCCACTCTCACACGTTCACTCAGGTGTGTTGACGGTGGAGAGGCTGCTGCTTTATGTCCCAGGACTCCCTCATGTCTGTGTTAGCTTCTGGCTCTCCCTTTTAGTTATGCTGTTATAGCTAGTCTTGCTGGAGTCCCTGCTTGCTCTCTGCATGCAAAGTACTTTGGTCTTTAACCATTAGAGGACAAAAGCTCACATAACAATCTCTTCCCCTCTCTCTCTCTCTCTCTCTCTCTCTCTCTCTCTCTCTCCGTCCAGCTACACATGCTACTCCTGAGATATCAGTGATCCTGACCCCTCCTGCTCTCTGGACCTGCCTGATCCATCCTGATGCCCTACTTCTGGTTGGAGGTCTCATCTCTTGAAAATCACACATGGGCAGCCTAAAGATCAATGAGATTACTGAGGGTGGTTCCACTGAGAAACCATGAAGATGGCTTTGGACTTCGGATTGCTCTGATAGCTTTAGGGCTGCAATTCCCACAAACAATTTTGCACTCAAATCTCCATCATTGAACAGTGGACAACTTCAACAAAACAGACTTCATGTGAAAACTATAATGCACTATTTGTCCATGTAGTACACAGTTATAGAAGGGAATGATTCATACTTGCAGAAGCAGAGCTACCTGGAGACAGGTAGGGCAAGAGTCCATATGGGGTGGAATTATCCGGAGAACAGGTAATGTTTATTGACCACCTAAAAGTGGAGTTACCTGGAGGACTGGTAGGGGAATAATCTTCTTGAGGTCAGAGTTACCTGGATGAACTGTAAACAACCTGGAGAAGTAACAAAATAGTGCTTCTGGGAGTATAGATACCTGGAGGGCAGGTAGGGGCATATACCATATGGAGACGTAACAATATAATACCTGTATAGGTAAAGTTGCCTGGAGGGCAGGCATTGTTATATACCATGTGGAGACATAACCATATAATGCCTGTACAGGTAGAGTTACCTGGAGGACAGGTAACTATGTAGAGTATATGGAGCCAGAGTTACCTGGGCAGGCAGAAATGTACGAGTAATGTAGACTTAGATGAAGAAATAATGCCTCTGGGAGTTTTCTGAAGAACAGGTAGGGGAATAATCTGTTTGAGGTCAGAGTTACCTGGAGGGAGGACAAGTAGGGGTATATACCAGGGGAGATGTAACAATATAATGCCTCTATAAGTGGAGTTACCTGGAGGACAGGTAGGGGTATACACCATGTGGAGACATGACAATATAATTCCTGTATAGACGGAGTTACCTGGAGGACAGGTAGGGGTATACACCATGTGGAGACATGACAATATAATTCCTGTATAGACGGAGTTACCTGGAGGACAGGTTGCAGAATAAAGCCCCGAGAGACTGAGTTACCTGTACATTCCAGAGCCAGAGTTCTGAGCAGTCGTCTGGGCCGCAGGCGATGAGGTACATGTCATCAGGACTCCAGGCCAGGTAAGACACTCCGTACGCGTGACCTTCCAACGTCCTCCACAACTTCAGCTGGTGTGTGTCCTGTTACAGAGCGGACAGGAGAACACAGTCAGTGCTGGACACGCCTTAGTGACGGATCACGGAGACTGACGGAACAGGTGAGTACGGACCGGGTCCACCTGCCACACGATCACGGTGGTGTCTTTTGATCCGGTGGCGAGTTTGGTGCCGTCGTTGGAGAACTTGCAGAACCAAACCTCGTTACAGTGTTCGGTCAGAATCTGCTGAGTGTAACATGGGAACTGCTTCCTGAACGGCAAAGACACAGAGACACACAAGAGACAGGAAATGAGCACTAGCATGCGACAGGTGAGCGTCCATTTTATACACGGCGGCCAATAAAACGTCAGCGACGTTTACTCAAGTCTACAATTTAAGTATAACTCCGTAAAGAAGCGACAACGATCGTGATCGTCTTGATCCTACGGCGCGATTCTTCAGTTCTCCGCTCACAACTTTAGTTCCTACCTTCATTTAGTTCCCTTTTACTATCTGACGCAAAGACGGAAGAAAAACTTAGCAGTGGTTTTATCTTCTCCTGCCATGTTAGATGTTTATAGAGACGTTAGGAGGAAAAATAAAGCTTGGAAGGAAGCAGCAGAGATCGTTGGTGTCTTTGATGAGTTCACGTAGCTAGTAGAGTTAGCTCGCTTTGCTGATCTGATCTAAGAACGAAGCCGAGAGCGTAACACGTAAATCACACACACGTGATCTTCACGCTGATTTGTGCGCTATTTAATTCGTGTTCAGTATTTACAGTACTCTGTGCAAAAGTCTTAGTCACATGCAAAGAAATGCTGTAGAGTAAAGACGCCTTCAAAAATAATGAAATTAAATGTTTCTACATTTAAAAAAATCCTATAAAGAGCAGTAAACAGTAATAAATGAAACAAAGTCAGTATTTAATGTGACGATTCTTCACTTTAAATAAAATAAAGCAGTGTCTGAGGTGCAGTGTGTGCAGTTTTATAAGGAAATGAGCTGGAAGTGTTACTGAGCATCTTGCAGAAGCAGCCACAGTTCTTCTGGAGACTTTGACTGTCGACTCGCTTCTTATTTCTGCAGCGAAACCCAGCAGCCTTCATTATGTTTTTATCTGAAAAGTGTCTCTTATGGAATCTGCTGCTTTCTTTACTGACATACAAACATTTTTCTGTAACGTTTCATTTTGTGCTGGAAAACTAATGTTTGGAATCTAAAATGGTTTTGTACTGAATCAATAATGTAGAAGTCAGAAAATAAACATCTATAACAAAGTCTGTATAAAAAAAAAAAAATAAAAAAAATAAATTATAGGGTGCCGAGACTTTTGCACAGGACTGTATATACACATATGTATTTTATGTATATGTATTTTATGTATATGTTTTTAAAAATATATTGGACAGGCCACGCCCACAAGCGACTTTACATATATACATATATGTGTGTGTGTGTGTGAGAGTGTGAGTGTGTGTGTGTGTGTGTGTGAGAGAGTGAGTGAGTGTATGTGTGTGTGTGTGTGTGTGTGTGTGTGTGTGAGTGTGTGTGTGTGTGTGTGTGTGTGTGTACCTGCTGCACACGTGGTCCAGCAGCAGTGAAACAGAGTCGAGGTTGTTGTCCGTCTTGGTGTTGTGATAAAGGCAGCGGTCTCTCTGTAACTCCACGGCCTGACGCAGGAGTGTGTGTAACCTCCG
>NC_069739.1:567249-577249 GCF_027358585.1 Pangasianodon hypophthalmus
GAGAGAGTGTGTATTGTGCAAAATGGACCCTCTTTCTCTTTTCTCTTCCTCCCCATCCCCCATGTTTGTGTCAAACCCAGGCTTCTCCCTATATCTGTATTTATTATTATCATTATTATTATTGATTTATGAGCTTTAATAAATAAACTCATCCTGAACCCTGACACTTACTTCAGCCCTAATCCGTGCAGATGTTGCCCTATGAGTCGGATCACATCCTCTTCAGACTGGGAAAGGCGTTTTTGCTTCTTTAACGAACCGGAACCGGAGCCGGAGGATGAGAGGGGAGAGGTCCCGGTCTGGGCCGCGCTGTTCCCGGTACCGGGTCCGGAGAGGAGCCCGTTAGAGTGCGCCGTTTCCCCTCTGCCGCTGGAGCACTCTCCGTTCTCTCCGTTCTCCAGGTTCTCCAGGTTCTCTCGGTTCTGTGCGTTATTGTTTTGGCAGCTGAGCCCGGAGTCCTGTCCCTGATCGGCCCCGTTGGACTGCATGTTGGTGCCGGCGGTGCGGCTGAAGTGAACGGCGTGAGGATGCGGGGGAGTCCGTGCGGAAAGCGCCGCGGAGAGGCCCGCTGGGCCTGCTGCTACTGCTGAAGCCTCGGGCTCTCCTGCTCCCTCCGCCGCCGAGGCTCGGCGCTTCTTCCGCGGGGGCGGCGACGCTCCGCCGGTGTCCGAGTCGGAGGAGGAGGAAGCGGAGGCCAGAGTTCCCTCACCGAGAGCGGCCGTGGTGAGAAGCCCGTGATGCCCCGCGAGGGATACGGGGACAGGAGACACTCAGCTCCCGGGGGGTTGGGGAAAGGGGAGGGGGGAGAAAAGAAAAAGAAAAGAAAAAAGAAAAGAAAAGTGCACCGGTGCAGGTTCAGGACTCCACTGTGTCTCTGTCTCGGTGTGTGTGTCTGTGCGTGTGTGTGTGAGGGGAAAAAAGAAGCGTCGCCTTTTCTTTTTCTGTTGTTGTTGTTTCTCTCCAAACAGCTGCAGCTTCTAATGGAGTCCAGACGCGCTGACGTCACCGGAAATTCCTATAGAGCAGCGAAGCGGCGACGTCACACTGATGGCGGAAGTAAGAAAAATGTTTAATGACGTCCGAACAACAAGAAACATTATCTGGTGATATATAACCGGAAATAGAGGGATATGGAGGACAAAAAACAAACAAACAAACAAACAAACAAACAAAAAAAGAGTCTCCACACAGATCACTGATCTTTTCTCCTTTTATCGTCTTTATTGTCGTCTTTATAAAATAGGAACGAATGTTTTTCAGACTGTTTACTTCCACATCAGATTCCAGTTAAGGTGTGTGTTCGGGATGCAGCCGTATTCCCAGTCGGTGTTTATAAGTCGGAATGTTCCTGTATATGAGGTTGTTGTGAGTTTGCTGATCTACACATGCGCTTTTCTGTTCCCGCTGTTTCCCGAGAGATTCACCTTATTCAGAAAACCCACTGAAAGGAGACATGTGCACATGCTCAGCCCGCAGGGAATTGTGGGGGCTAACAGATGCTTACTCTTCCCATTTCATGTCGAGGAGGTGCTGTAGAGGAGGTGCTGTAGAGGAGGTGCTGTAGAAGAGGTGCTGTAGAGGTGGTGTTGTAGAGGTGGTGCTGTAGAGGAGGTGCTGTAGAGGTGGTGTTGTAGAGGTGGTGCTGTAGAGGAGGTGTTGTAGAGGTGGTGTTGTAGAGGTGGTGCTGTAGAGGAGGTGCTGTAGAGGAGGTGCTGTAGAGGAGGCGCTGTAGAGGAGGTGCTGTAGAGGAGGTGCTGTAGAGGAGGTGTTGTTGAGGAGGTGCTGTAGAAGAGGTGCTGTAGAGGTGGTGTTGTAGAGGAGGTGCTGTAGAGGAGGCGCTGTAGAGGAGGTGCTGTAGAGGAGGTGTTGTTGAGGAGGTGGTGTAGAGGAGGCGCTGTAGAGGTGGTGCTGTAGAGGTGGTGTTGTAGAGGTGGTGCTGTAGAGGAGGTGCTGTAGAGGTGTTGTAGAGGTGGTGTTGTCGAGGAGGTGCTGTAGAGGAGGTGCTGTAGAGGAGGTGCTGTAAAGGAGGTGCTGTAGAGGTGGTGTTGTAGAGGTGGTGTTGTAGAGGTGGTGTTGTAGAGGAGGTGCTGTAGAGGTGGTGCTGTAGAGGAGGTGTTGTCGAGGAGGTGCTGTAAAGGAGGTGCTGTAGAGGTGGTGTTGTTGAGGAGGTGGTGTAGAGGAGGTGTTGTTGAGGAGGTGTTGTAGAGGAGGTGCTGTAAAGGAGGTGCTGTCGAGGAGGTGTTGTAGAGGAGGTGGTGTAGAGGAGGTGTTGTTGAGGAGGTGGTGTAGAGGAGGTGTTCTTGAGGAGGTGCTGTAGAGGTGGTGCTGTAGAGGAGGTGGTGTAGAGGAGGTGTTCTTGAGGAGGTGCTGTAGAGGTGGTGTTGTTGAGGAGGTGTTGTAGAGGAGGTGCTGTAAAGGAGGTGCTGTAGAGGAGGTGTTGTAGAGGTGGTGTTGTAGAGGAGGTGTTGTAGAGGAGGTGTTGTAGAGGTGGTGCTGTAGAGGAGGTGTTGTAGAGGAGGTGTTGTAGAGGAGGTGCTGTAGAGGAGGTGTTGTAGAGGTGGTGTTGTAGAGGAGGTGTTGTAGAGGAGGTGCTGTAGAGGTGGTGCTGTAGAGGAGGTGTTGTAGAGGTGGTGTTGTTGAGGAGGTGTTGTTGAGGAGGTGCTGTAGAGGAGGTGTTGTTGAGGAGGTGCTGTAGAGGTGGTGCTGTAGAGGAGGTGTTGTACAGGAGGTGCTGTAAAGGAGGTGCTGTCGAGGAGGTGTTGTTGAGGAGGTGCTGTAGAGGTGGTGTTGTAGAGGTGGTGCTGTAGAGGTGGTGTTGTAGAGGAGGTGCTGTAAAGGAGGTGCTGTAGAGGAGGTGTTGTTGAGGAGGCGCTGTAGAGGTGGTGCTGTAGAGGTGGTGTTGTAGAGGTGGTGCTGTAGAGGAGGTGCTGTAGAGGTGTTGTAGAGGTGGTGTTGTCGAGGAGGTGCTGTAGAGGAGGTGCTGTAAAGGAGGTGCTGTAGAGGTGGTGTTGTAGAGGTGGTGTTGTAGAGGTGGTGTTGTAGAGGAGGTGCTGTAGAGGTGGTGCTGTAGAGGAGGTGTTGTCGAGGAGGTGCTGTAAAGGAGGTGCTGTAGAGGTGGTGTTGTTGAGGAGGTGGTGTAGAGGAGGTGTTGTTGAGGAGGTGTTGTAGAGGAGGTGCTGTAAAGGAGGTGCTGTCGAGGAGGTGTTGTAGAGGAGGTGGTGTAGAGGAGGTGTTGTTGAGGAGGTGCTGTAGAGGAGGCGCTGTAGAGGAGGCGCTGTAGAGGTGGTGCTGTAGAGGAGGTGGTGTAGAGGAGGTGTTCTTGAGGAGGTGCTGTAGAGGTGGTGTTGTTGAGGAGGTGTTGTAGAGGAGGTGCTGTAAAGGAGGTGCTGTAGAGGAGGTGTTGTAGAGGTGGTGTTGTAGAGGAGGTGTTGTAGAGGAGGTGTTGTAGAGGTGGTGCTGTAGAGGAGGTGTTGTAGAGGAGGTGTTGTAGAGGAGGTGCTGAAGAGGAGGTGTTGTAGAGGTGGTGTTGTAGAGGAGGTGTTGTAGAGGAGGTGCTGTAGAGGTGGTGCTGTAGAGGAGGTGTTGTAGAGGTGGTGTTGTTGAGGAGGTGTTGTTGAGGAGGTGCTGTAGAGGAGGTGTTGTTGAGGAGGTGCTGTAGAGGTGGTGCTGTAGAGGAGGTGTTGTACAGGAGGTGCTGTAAAGGAGGTGCTGTCGAGGAGGTGTTGTTGAGGAGGTGCTGTAGAGGTGGTGTTGTAGAGGTGGTGCTGTAGAGGTGGTGTTGTAGAGGAGGTGCTGTAAAGGAGGTGCTGTAGAGGAGGTGTTGTTGAGGAGGTGTTGTAGAGGAGGTGCTGTAGAGGAGGTGCTGTAAAGGAGGTGCTGTAGAGGAGGTGTTGTTGAGGAGGTGCTGCACTATGTGATGATTATATGTGATTGTGTCAGTGGGGGCGTGGTCGAGGGTCAGCGGTGGGCCGAGAGGAGGCGGGATTAACCGGCAGGTAACGTGTGATGATTCTCACCTGTGTGTGAGTTCACTCACGTGCTTCGTTCGTCTTTTAGGGAACGCCATTAACCAGAGAGTGAGAGCTGAGCTGAAATATGTGTGTGTTTGTGCTTGTACTGTGTGTGTGTGTGTGTGTGTGTGTGTGTGTGTGTGTGTGAGAGAGAGAGAGAGAGAGAGAGAGAGAGAGAAAGTGCTGAAATGAACTCGCAGGAAACTTTAATATAAAAGAAGCGCTGTAACTCTGTAAAGAGCGCTACCGGGTTCTGCAGTGACGTGTGGAGATATGATACGTGACGTCTGGACTTTTTATACATTTTCTTTTGCAGAATGTCCTGCTGCTTTTCCAATTAAAAAAAATGTTCCATTTAAAAAAAATAAATAAAGGATTGTGTGTGAGTAGAACAACAAAATACAGGACAAATAAAATAAAAAATCCTGTATATGTTTTTCAATCACTACAGACACAGTTTTAATTTGAAATCTTCTTTATTCATTATTTTTGTAAATAGTTTTAATTAAATAAACTGAGACAGTCTGATGTTTCTTTAGTTTGTAGATGTAGATCTCTAATGAGGAAGCCAGAGGTGATGATGGTGAGGAGAAACTCCCTGAGACGACCTGATGAAGAAACCTCGAGAGGAACCCGTCCTCATCCAGGTGCCACATCTGTATGCTGTAAAGTCCAACAGCACCAGCGGCGGCTCTGATACCAAATAACACATTTCTGCTGCTGATGAAAATAAAGGAACGGTTTGAGGAAACACTCAAACACCAACAGCAGCAAACATCTGCCACAGCATGACCTCGTGCTTCGACAGTGGAGGACTGAGGCCTTGTGCTGAAGACAGCAAGGCATTCTGGGAGCTTAGAAAAGAGCGAAGTGGGTGGAGCAACAGCTCCCATCAGAAAATCAGCTGGAGTACGCCGGTGCTGCAGGAGGCTTCTGACTGAGAGACGCGAGAAAGTCAGATGGAGTCGAGCGCTGGGAGTGTGTGTGGGCGGGGCTGGGGCTGGGGCTGGGGCGTGGTCGAGCTCTGGATGGGTTTTTTTAAGGATTTAATTTAGATATGTTTTAGATTGTTTTTGCTTCTTGTAGATATTTCTAGATTTTTATTAGATTTTTTTGAAATTTTGAGATTTTTTTTTTATTTAGATATTTCTAGATTTTTATTTGTTTTATGTATTTTTAGATTTTTATTTTGTTGTAGATATTTTTAAGATTTTTTTTGGTTTTAGATATTTTTAGATTTTTTTTGGTTTTAGATATTTCTAGATTTTTATTAGATTTTTTAAATATTTTTATATTTTTATTTTGTTTTATGTATTTTTAGATTTTTATTTGGTTTTAGATATTTCTATATTTTTATTTTGTTGTAGATATTTTTAAGATTTTTATTTTGTTTTAGATATTTTTAGATTTTTGTTTGCTTTTAGATATTTCTAGATTTTTTTTTTGTTTTAGCTATTTCTAGATTTTTATTAGATTTTTGGGGTATTTTTAGAATTTTTTGTTTTTTAGATATTTTTAGATTTTTTTTGTTGTAGATATTTTGATATTTTTATTTTGTTTTAAATATTTTTAAGATTTTTTTTGGTTTTAGATATTTTTTGATTTTTTTTGGTTTTAGATATTTCTAGATTTTTATTAGATTTTTGGGGTATTTTTAGAATTTTTTTTTTTTTAGATATTTTTAGATTTTTTTTGTTGTAGATATTTTGATATTTTTATTTTGTTTTAGATATTTTTAAGATTTTTTTTGGTTTTAGATATTTTTAGATTTTTTTTGGTTTTAGATATTTCTAGATTTTTATTAGATTTTTGGGGTATTTTTATAAATTTTTTTTTTAGATATTTTTAGATTTTTTTTGTTGTAGATATTTTGATATTTTTATTTTGTTGTAGATATTTTTAAGATTTTTTTTGGTTTTAGATATTTTTAGATTTTTTTTGGTTTTAGATATTTCTATATTTTTATTTTGTTGTAGATATTTTTAAGATTTTTATTTTGTTTTAGGTATTTTTAGATTTTTGTTTGCTTTTAGATATTTCTAGATTTTTTTGTTTTAGCTATTTCTAGATTTTTATTAGATTTTTGGGGTATTTTTAGAATTTATTTTTTTTTTTAGATATTTCTAGATTTTTTTTGTTGTAGATATTTTGATATTTTTATTTTGTTTTAGATATTTTTAAGATTTTTTTGGTTTTAGATATTTTTTAGATTTTTTTTGGTTTTAGATATTTCTAGATTTTTATTAGATTTTTGGGGTATTTTTAGAATTTTTTTTTTTTTAGATATTTTTAGATTTTTTTTGGTTTTAGATATTTTTAGATTTTTTTTTGGTTTTAGATATTTCTAGATTTTATTAGATTTTTTAAAATATTTTTAGATTTTTTTTGTTTTAGATATTTTTATATTTTTATTTTGTTGTAGATATTTTTTAGATTTTTATTTTGTTTTATGTATTTTTAGATTTTTATTTTTTTGAAAGATATTTTTAGATTTTTATTTGGTTTTAGATATTTCTAGATTTTTATTAGATTTTTTTGGTTATTTTTAGATTTTTTTTGTTTGTTTTAGATATTTTTAGATTTTTGTTTGGTTTTAAATATTTTAAGATTTATTTTTTGATATAGATATTTCTAGATTTTTATTAGATTTTTTTTGGTATTTTTAGATTTTTTTTTTTTTTGGTTTAGATATTTTTAGATTTTTATTCTGTTTTAGATATTTTTAGATTTTTATTCTGTTTTAGATATTTTTAGATTTTTTTTTCTTTTAGATATTCTTAGATTTTTTAGATATTTTTTTCTCTTGTGGATATTTTTTAGTTTTTTTGTCTTTTAAAATTTTTAATTTAAAAATTTTTTTGTTTTAAATATTTTATCATTTTTTTCTTTTAGATATTTTTAGATTTCATTTTTTTCTTTTATATATTTTAAGATTTTTTTCTTTTGTAGTTATTTTTAGATTTGTTTTGTTTTAGATAATTTTAGGTTTTGGTTTTTTTTTAAACGTGTAACGAGGGTATGACCAGATCCTAATCAGCAGGAGACGTCTGCAAAATACAAAAACATCCAGTTGGATATTAAAGTAGAACAGAAACAATCATTTCCTCATTTTACACTTTTCTTTTTCACCTAATGAAGTGTTGTTACGATAATTCCATAAATAAAGCGATCTCTGTTCCAGGAGTCAGTACTGATCCAGTACAATCCCTGTGCTTACAGACTTACAGCTCAGTGTAATTAAGTCTATTTTATTCGAACCGTCTCACCTGGACCGTGTCCTGACGTCCCTCCGTAAACCTCTCGTGGTTCAGGATTTTCTTGAAAGTTGGCTGAAATTTAAGGTCTTGTTCCAGACACCACGTTATCAGATCGCCGCACTCTGTGTGAGCGATGATGAGACAGAGGTTAAGATTAAAAAAAATCCATTTCACAAGCAAAAAGAAATCATAACGTGATGCTTTTGCATTTTCTCACCATCGGGCAGATCAGGAAGGAGCAGAAGATGCCCCTGAACCATCTCCTCATCGTTAATAAAGATCGAGTCTCCACAGAACAGATCTATCAGGAGAACACACAGACTCCAAGTAGCAGGAACTCCACAATCTTCTCTGTGGAGAACCCACTCAGGAGGCCAGTAAGCCGGAGTGCCTGAGTGGAAAAAAGAGATGAAACATGGTTCTCCACTGCATCCTTCATTTGATTGTATCTCATATCTATGGTGAACTGACCTGCATCGCTCGTGTGGAGCTCCGTTAGCGACTCCTCACAGCCAGCGTCGATCCACTTCACCTCCAGCATGTCCGGCTTGATCAGAGCATTCTCAGGCTTGATGTCATGGTGAAGAACTCCACGATCGCAGCAGTGATGAGCAGCTCCAACCTGCTGCAGGACCTTCTGAACCACTGGCTCAGGCAATCGACTCGGACCTTCTTCAGGATGAGCTTTAAGAACCTCAGCACCGTTCCTCATCACCAGCACCGCCATCGTGGTCTTCCCTGAGCTGCTGCAACTCTACACAGCAGCAGCACTTTACAGGGTTATGGCTATTCCTATGCTTAAAGCTATTTAAAAGGCATTTTTATTTTTATATTCACCACGAACACACCAGATTTTACTCATTAATAACTCATCGTCACGGTAAATAATGGAGGAGGAACATAAACATATTTTACTGACGTGTTTAGACTTCAAACTGGAGAAGGCAGGAAAGCACTTTTTCTTTTCTGATCCTGAAACCCATCCGATAAGGATTTCTTTAAAAACTACTCCGCTTTAAAACGTGTGTTTTTTCCTGAAGCACTTCCCAGTTCAGCTCTTTCACACAAACATCACGTCCAGTGTAAATGTAATCTCTCTCACCTCAAGCTGGAGGTGCGTCTCCTCAAGTGTCCAAAGTAGAAATGAGCAAATCTTCAGCAGTTCTAATGACGAAACCTGCAGCACCTCTGTGACATCACAGCGATCGCCATGACGACCGGAAAGTTCTACAGTTCTACAGTTCTACAGTTTTCTCTCCTGGTCCTGAACACACAGCACAGCTGCAGTAACACTCCAACACTGCACTTCTAATACCACACAGCTCTCCTTTCACTCCTTTATTCCTTTATTTATTCATTTATTTATCATTTATTTTCCAGCATTAAAGCTTGCTTTAGTTCATCTCATGAAAAGTCACCTGCGAGAAACATTCTGCATTTCTGACTCTTCTATTTGTAACATTTCATTTGCACTGTAATTAATCACTTGCCATTTTACCTCATATCACTGTACACTGTGTGTGTGTGTGTGTGTATACATGTATGTATATATACATATATACAGTTCAGCCATAACATTAAATCCACCTGATTAATATTGTGTAGTTCCTCCTTGTGTCAGTAAAACAGCTCTGACTCTGAGGCCTGGACTCCACAAGACCTGAACCACATCTGAAGGTGTGTGTGGTTTCTGGCACTAAAACATTAGCAGCAGATCCTTTAAGTCCTGTAAGTTGTGAGGTGGAGCCTCCATGGATCGGACTTGTTTGTCCAGCACGTCCCACAGTCGCTCGATCAGATTGAGATCTGGGGAATGTGGAGGCCGAGTCAACACCTTGAACTCTTTGTCATGTTCCTCAAAGCGTTCCTGAACAGTTTCTGCAGTGTGTCAGGGAGCATCATCCTGCTGAAAGAGGCCACTGCCATTAGGGAACACCGTTACCATGAAGGGGTGTAACTCGGTCTGCAGGAATGTTTAGGTAGGTGGTACGTGTCAAAGTAACATCCACATGAAGGCCAGGACCCGAGGTTTCCCAGCAGAACATTGCCCAGACCATCACACTGCCTCCACCAGCTCGCCTTCTTCCCATAGTGCATCCTGGTGCCATCTCTTCCCCAGGTAAGCGACACACACACACCCGGCCGTCCACATGATGTAAAAGAAAACGTGAGTCATCAGACCAGACCACCTTCTTCCATTGCTCCATGGTCCAGTTCTGATGCTCACGTGTCCATTGTAGGAGCTTTGGGTGGTGGACAGGGTCAGCATGGGCTCTCTGACTGCTCTGCAGCTACGCAGCTCCATACGCAGCAAGCTGCACTGTGTGTTCGCCGCGGTCTGTCACATTTCTTCAGGAACTATTAAACTTTACCCGATAATGATTTACCTCATAACTACAGAAACACAGTAAATAATAAACTAATCAATGTTAATAAACAGAAATGAGGCTCGATGTCCCACAGTAAACACTGTGCAGACTCATGAAGAGAAATAAATTAAACAACACCTTTCCTTTTTTTGCTTATTTGCTCATATATTGTATATTTGATGTTATAAATTGTAAGTACATTGCATTTAAATTTAAAAAAAAAAAGGAGTTTAATGATCTCCTGTGTGTGTGTGTGTGTGTGTGTGTGTGTATAGAGAGAGAGAGAGTGTTTAAAGAAGCACCAAATCCAGTAGTTTTATCGTATCTTTAGTTTTTATCTTTTTTTTTTACACACAGACATGAA
>NC_069739.1:584749-592249 GCF_027358585.1 Pangasianodon hypophthalmus
GCCTAACCACAGCCAATCAGAGCATTATACAGAGAAATGCCTCGTACACATTTACAATGAAGCAACATGAAATATTACGTCTGTGCCGTACTCGTGGGAAAATGGCTGCCAGTGAGCAGATGGTGAGGATGAGGAGCAGCACTTCACCCAACACCAACGTTACATAGTTTACTGTCAGCCTATCAGAGACAAGGACAAAAACAATTAGCCAATGGAGACACAGGAACAGATAACATCAGCCTATCAGAGACTTTGTCAAAAAGAAAGGCATGTTTGATATTTATGCTACTTTTATACGTACTTATAGGTTCAGAGTTTAATACATCAGGTTTTTTTAATTAGCTCCGCCCACTGTCAGAATAGAACTGCTAAGCCCCGCCTTTATTCTTTAAAAATCAGCTCAGGAGGCCTTTGTGATTTCAACAGTGGGTGAGGAAAGGAGTTATCATTGCAGTTCACCTCCCAGGCAGCAGAGGGCGCTAATAAATATTACACACGGCTGCTTTAATATCAGGTGTCGTTGTGTTCATCTTGCTGACTCACTGAGGATCGATGAGCACTTCCATGATGGAGGTGAAGAGAAGAACGATGCAGCTGCAGCTGAACGCAACGCCAGTCTGACGCTCCTTCTCTGCCGAGTAACGAGACTCGAGATCAGAATCAACAAAGTGCAGAGACAGAGCGTTGGTGCTCTTCTCCTTCATCCTACACCACAGAGAGAGAGAGAGAGAGAGAGAGAGTAAAGACCAGGAAGTGTTACTACGGTAAAGTGGGCGGGACCAAAAATGCGTTTAGTGTTTATTCTAAAACTTAAAATAATGAAAAGTGACTTGAGTTGAGTGTGTGTGTGTTTGTGTGTGTGTGTGTGTAATGAGTGTGTGTGTGTAATGAGTGTGTTTGTAACGTGTGTGTGTGTAAACACTCACGTCTTCTCAGACTCTCTGTCCAGCAGCGCTTTGCTCAGCAGTCGGTTTAGTTCCTGTTGGTTCTCCAGCTCTCCATCTGACAGACTGCTCAACTGCAGCTTCTGCAACACCACCAGAACCGCGTGCTAAACCACTCCTTACTCACTACTCACTATTCCCTACTCACTATTCACTATTCACCACTCCTTACTCACTACTCACTATTCACTACTCACTATTCACTATTCACCACTCCTTACTCACTACTCACTATTCACTATTCACCACTCCTTACTCACTACTCACTATTCACTACTCACTATTCACCACTCCTTACTCACTACTCACTATTCACTACTCACTATTCACCACTCCTTACTCACTACTCCCTATTCCCTACTCACTATTCCCTACTCCCTACTCACTATTCACCACTCCTTACTCACTACTCCCTACTCTCTACTCACTACTCCCTATTCCCTACTCAATATTCCCTATTCCCTACTCACTATTCACCACTCCCTACTCACTACTCACTATTCACTATTCACCACTCCCTACTCACTATTCACTATTCACCACTCCTTACTCACTACTCACTATTCACCACTCCTTACTCACTACTCACTATTCCCTACTCACTATTCCCTACTCCCTACTCCCTATTCCCTACTCACTATTCACTATTCACCACTCCTTACTCACTACTCACTATTCACTATTCACCACTCCTTACTCACTACTCACTATTCACCACTCCTTACTCACTACTCACTATTCACTATTCACCACTCCTTACTCACTACTCACTATTCACTATTCACCACTCCTTACTCACTACTCACTATTCACTATTCACCACTCCTTACTCACTACTCACTACTCACTATTCACCACTCCTTACTCACTACTCACTATTCACTATTCACCACTCCTTACTCACTACTCACTATTCACTACTCACCAATCCTTACTCACTACTCACTATTCACCACTCCTTAGTCACTACTCACTATTCACTACTCACTATTCACCACTCCTTACTCACTACTCACTATTCACTATTCACTATTCACCACTCCCTATTCCCTACTCACTACTCACTATTCACTATTCACCACTCCTTACTCACTACTCACTATTCACTATTCACCACTCCTTACTCACTACTCACTATTCACTATTCACCACTCCTTACTCACTACTCACTATTCACTATTCACCACTCCTTACTCACTACTCACTATTCCCTACTCACTATTCCCTACTCCCTACTCACTATTCACCACTCCTTACTCACTACTCCCTACTCTCTACTGACTACTCCCTATTCCCTACTCAATATTCCCTATTCCCTACTCACTATTCACCACTCCCTACTCACTACTCACTATTCACTATTCACCACTCCCAACTCACTATTCACTATTCACCACTCCTTACTCACTACTCACTATTCACCACTTCTTACTCACTACTCACTATTCCCTACTCACTATTCCCTACTCCCTACTCCCTATTCCCTACTCACTATTCCCTACTCCCTACTCACTATTCACTATTCACCACTCCTTACTCACTACTCACTATTCACTATTCACCACTCCTTACTCACTACTCCCTATTCCCTACTCACTATTCCCTACTCACTACTCACTATTCACCACTCCCTACTCACTATTCACTATTCACCACTCCTTACTCACTACTCCCTACTCTCTACTCACTACTCCCTATTCCCTACTCAATATTCCCTATTCCCGACTCACTATTCACCACTCCCTACTCACTACTCACTATTCACCACTCCCTACTCACTACTCACCACTCCTTACTCACTACTCCCTATTCCCTACTCACTATTCCCTACTCACTATTCCCTACTCCCTACTCACTATTCACTATTCACCACTCCCTACTCACTATTCACTATTCACCACTCCTTACTCACTACTCACTACTCTCTACTCACTACTCCCTATTCCCTACTCAATATTCCCTATTCCCTACTCACTATTCACCACTCCCTACTCACTATTCACTATTCACCACTCCCTACTCACTATTCACTATTCACCACTCCTTACTCACTACTCACTATTCACTATTCACCACTCCTTACTCACTACTCACTATTCACCACTCCTTACTCACTACTCACTATTCACCACTCCTTACTCACTACTCACTATTCACTATTCACCACTCCCTACTCACTACTCACTATTCACTATTCACCACTCCCTACTCACTACTCACTATTCACTATTCACCACTCCCTACTCACTACTCACTATTCCCTACCCACTATTCACCACTCCTTACTCACTATTCCCTACTCACTATTCCCTACTCCCTACTCCCTATTCCCTACTCACTATTCCCTACTCCCTACTCACTATTCACTATTCACCACTCCCTACTCCCTACTCACTATTCACTATTCACCACTCCTTACTCACTACTCACTACTCACTATTCACCACTTCTTACTCACTACTCACTATTCACCACTCCTTACTCACTACTCACTATTCACTATTCACCACTCCCTACTCACTATTCACTATTCACCACTCCTTACTCACTACTCACTATTCACCACTCCTTACTCACTACTCACTATTCACTATTCACCACTCCTTACTCACTACTCACTATTAACTATTCACCACTCCTTACTCACTACTCACTATTCACCACTCACTATTATATTCCCTACTCACTATTCTCTACTCCCTACTCACTATTCACTATTCACCACTCCTTACTCACTACTCACTATTCACTATTCACCACTCCTTACTCACTACTCACTATTCACTATTCACCACTTCTTACTCACTACTCACTATTCACCACTCCTTACTCACTACTCACTATTCACTATTCACCACTCCTTACTCACTACTCACTATTAACTATTCACCACTCCTTACTCACTACTCACTATTCACCACTCACTATTATATTCCCTACTCACTATTCTCTACTCCCTACTCACTATTCACTATTCACCACTCCTTACTCACTACTCACTACTCACTATTCACCACTCCTTACTCACTACTCACTACTCACTATTCACCACTCCTTACTCACTACTCACTATTCACTATTCACCACTCCTTACTCACTACTCACTATTCACTATTCACCACTCCTTAGTCACTACTCACTATTCACTATTCACCACTCCTTACTCACTACTCACTATTCACTATTCACCACTCCCTACTCACTATTCACCACTCCTTACTCACTATTCACTATTCACCACTTCTTACTCACTTCTCCCTATTCACCACTCCTTACTCACTACTCACTATTCACTATTCACCACTCCCTACTCACTATTCACCACTCCCTACTCACTATTCACTATTCACCACTCCTTACTCACTACTCACTATTCACTATTCACCACTCCTTACTCACTACTCACTATTCACTATTCACCACTCCCTACTCACTATTCACTATTCACCACTCCTTACTCACTACTCACTATTCACTATTCACCACTCCCTACTCACTATTCACTATTCACCACTCCTTACTCACTACTCACTATTCACTATTCACCACTCCTTACTCACTACTCACTATTCCCTACTCCCTACTCCCTATTCCCTACCCACTATTCACCACTCCTTACTCACTATTCCCTACTCTCTACTCACTACTCCCTATTCCCTACTCACTATTCACCACTCCTTACTCACTACTCACTATTCACCACTCCTTACTCACTACTCACTATTCACTATGCACCACTCCTTACTCACTACTCACTATTCACCACTCCTTACCCACTACTCACTATTCACTATTCACCACTCCTTACTCACTACTCACTATTCACCACTCCCTATTCCCTACTCACTATTCCCTACTCCCTACTCCCTATTCCCTACTCACTATTCCCTACTCCCTACTCACTATTCACTATTCACCACTCCTTACTCACTATTCACTATTCACTATTCACCACTCCTTACTCACTACTCACTATTCACTATTCACCACTCCTTACTCACTACTCACTATTCACCACTCCTTACTCACTATTCACTATTCACCACTCCTTACTCACTACTCACTATTCACTATTCACCACTCCTTACTCACTACTCACTATTCACTATTCACCACTTCTTACTCACTACTCACTATTCACCACTCCTTACTCACTACTCACTATTCACTATTCACCACTCCTTACTCACTACTCACTATTCACCACTCCTTACTCACTACTCACTACTCACTATTCACCACTCCCTACTCACTACTCACTACTCACTATTCACCACTTCTTACTCACTACTCACTATTCACTATTCACCACTCCCTACTCACTATTCACTATTCACCACTCCCTACTCACTATTCACCACTCCTTACTCACTATTCACTGTTCACTATTCACCACTCCTTACTCACTACTCACTATTCACTATTCACCACTCCTTACTCACTACTCACTACTCACTATTCACCACTCCTTACTCACTATTCACTATTCACCACTCCTTACTCACTACTCACTATTCACTATTCACCACTCCTTACTCACTACTCACTATTCACTATTCACCACTTCTTACTCACTACTCACTATTCACCACTCCTTACTCACTACTCACTATTCACTATTCACCACTCCTTACTCACTACTCACTATTCACTATTCACCACTCCCTACTCACTACTCACTACTCACTATTCACCACTCCTTACTCACTACTCACTACTCACTATTCACCACTCCCTACTCACTACTCACTACTCACTATTCACCACTTCTTACTCACTACTCACTATTCACTATTCACCACTCCCTACTCACTATTCACTATTCACCACTCCTTACTCACTACTCACTATTCACCACTCCTTACTCACTACTCACTATTCACTATTCACCACTCCTTACTCACTACTCACTACTCACTATTCACCACTCCTTACTCACTATTCACTATTCACCACTCCTTACTCACTACTCACTATTCACCACTTCTTACTCACTACTCACTATTCACTATTCACCACTCCTTACTCACTACTCACTATTCACCACTCCTTACTCACTACTCACTATTCACCACTCCTTACTCACTACTCACTATTCACTATTCACCACTCCTTACTCACTACTCACTACTCACTATTCACCACTTCTTACTCACTACTCACTATTCACCACTCCTTACTCACTACTCACTATTCACTATTCACCACTCCTTACTCACTACTCACTATTCACTATTCACCACTTCTTACTCACTACTCACTATTCACCACTCCTTACTCACTACTTACTATTCACTATTCACCACTCCTTACTCACTACTCACTATTCACTATTCACCACTTCTTACTCACTACTCACTATTCCCGACGCCCTATTCCCTACTCCCTATTCCCTACTCCCTACTCCCTACTCCCTACTCCCTACCCACTATTCACCACTCCTTACTCACTATTCCCTACTCTCTATTCCCTACTCACTATGCACTATTCACCACTCCTTACTCCCTACTCACTACCTGTGTCAGGATGGCCGAGTGGTCTAAGGCGCCAGACTCAAGGGTTCCTCCCTTCTGCACTACCGGGTATTCTGGTCTCCGAATGGAGGCGTGGGTTCAAATCCCACTTCTGACACATACCTTTTGGGGGCAGTTGTGGACTAATGGTTAGCGGCTCAGACTTGTAACCCGAAGGTGAACCCGAAGGTGAACCTGAAGGTTGTGGGTTCGAGTCTCAAGTCTGGCAGGGATTGTAGGTGGGGGGAGTGAATGACCAGCGCTCTCCTCCACCCCACCGTTCCCCACTTACTATACCCTACTCTCATTCCTTACTCACTATTCCCTACCCCCATTCCCTACCCACTCTTCTTTACTCACTATTCCCTACCCCCTAATCCCTTCTCACTATTCCTTATGCCCTACTCCCTAGCCACCATTCCTCACTCACTATTCCCTACCCCTATTCCCTACTTGCTAATCCCTACTCCCTAATTCCTACTCCCTATTCCCTAGACTACACTGTAATTGTTAAAACATTTCTATTGTAATCATAAGAATGATTGATAAGTGACCTCTGCCTGACCTGTGTGTTTTCCTCGCCCGTGTCATTAGCGACGCTGCGGACCGAACACACACTGCCCACGGTCTCTGTGGTGGCGATGAGCGGAGCAGACTTCCCATTGGTCAGCACACCACCCGTCTGAGGGGAAGTGGGTGGGGTTTATGGAGATGGAGAATTAGAGAAAAATAGCACTTGAGTAAAAAAGAATTAGAAAAAAAGATGAAGAGGAAGAGAGTGTTGGGAAAATATCCCCCTTCATTTCCATCAGATTTACATCACTGTCACTCACCCATCCGTTGCTGACTCCGCCCACTGTGTCTGTTTCCTTGGGAACAAGCACCAGGTAGGTGTCGATACCTTTCTCCATCAGGTACTCGCAGCGTTCTCCTCCGTTCCCCGGCTCCACCTCGAACTCTCCATGCAGACAGTCCATCGTTGCCTGGGAGATGTGTACACGCCTACACACACACACACACACACAGGTGTTTAACTACACCTT
>NC_069739.1:597249-634749 GCF_027358585.1 Pangasianodon hypophthalmus
ACACTTGGGGACGTGCTGTTAGAGGAAACAGGAAAACACCATGTCATGAGATTATTTTCCTATAACAGCACGTCCCATTGAGCTTTGCGTGTGTGTGTGCGTGTGTGTGTGTGTGTGTGTGTGTGTGTGTGTGTACCTGTCGGACCAGTACGGCGCTCTGGAGGTTCACCTGCCACCTCAGTGTGATGACGGCGGCGAGCAGGGCCGTGTGTACGCTGCATGTGATGGCCGCCAGTATGAGGATGTGTGTGAGCGGCAGCGGCATGGTGAGGAACAGCGAGAAGGTGAAGAAGGTCTGCCACCCGACGGCGTCGCTCGCCTCGTTAAACCCGGCGAAGTTAAATCCCACGTAAAAGAGCACGTGCAGAGTGATGAGGGTCCACAGCGTGAGCGGCACGGCGTGGCGCATCACGGCCTCCGGCAGCACGCGGAACCTGCAGAAGACGTACAGCACCATATCTGCCCCGAGCCCCGCCCCCGCCACCGCCACCGTCGCCATCTTATCCCCCGAGTACACGACGGCGCACATCACGATCACGTAGCAGTTAAAAAGTGCCGCGAACACCACGAGGACGAGCAGCGTCTCCTGCCGCTGGCGCCGGAAGTACGTCTGGTACACCCTCTCGAGGGACGCCGGCGAGAAGGACAACCGCAGAAAGCGCGGAACGCACGAGAACCCGTCTGATCGCGGTGTCATCGCGTCATGAGCTTTCACAGAAGGCCTGGCGTCCTCCGGCACGGCCACGGAGCACTCGTTTACGTTGTAGAGCGACATCGAATCGGTACAAAACGAATCGGTCCTTTCTTCAAAAGAAAAACGTCCAGATGTCCAGCGTCGTCACAGATCCAGCTCCACTTTCTGGAACATCGTCCGTCAATGGATGAGGCCGAACTGAGAACCCGACAGAACCGGAAACCAGGGTGTCATTATGATGCGCTAGAAAATCGGGTCATCGCGTATCAGTCCGATGTTCTCCATCATTCTCGTGATAGAACTGTGAAAAAGATCACAAAACCACGTCAGTAGAGACGGAGAAGCTTGCTCTAGGAGAACCCTTAAAGGTTCTGCATCCTACAACAAAGCGGTTCCTTTTCACAAGGCGCTTCCAAGTAGAACCTCTCAAAGAACCCCAAAGAACCCCAAAGAACCTCAAAGAACCCCGAAGAACCCCGAAGAACCCCAAAGAACCCTGTCAGGTCCATGTGTGTCTTCAGTTTTGCACTGGAGCTACAGATCTCATGTAGCTAACCAATAATGGAACCTCATGGCCTCCAGATTAGCATCGTGCACTAAATCTGCACTTCGGAAGCGAAAAGCTCGGCTTCTGTTTTTTCCGTGAACACGTTTTTTTCCCTGTTGTTACTATCTTTTAAAGAGAAAGGTATTTTTACACAAGTCGATGTTCCATCTACGCTCCTGAGGTGCACTGTAGGGGAAAGGGGGCGGGGTTTTGCGTACCATGACCGTGTCTGGGTCGTAAAAATGTTTATAAAAGTAGCGTGAAATAAAGAAACGGACGAGTTCCACTGTGTAGTAATACTCCGAGTTACAGGTTTTCCACAGTGTGGTTGAAATTCTAGACTCATCACAGACCCAGAAACACTTAAACATTACACCTTGCACCTTTAAAGCAGACGTTTATGCCTTTAATTAAAGTTTATGCTCAAACGCTATGAAACGAACTAAAGCCTATAAATGCTTATGCTACTCAATAGCTACATTAACCCTGTAGAAATGAACGAACCAATCAGATTTTCAGAGCTGAACATTCTTCAGTAAAAACCATCACGAGGAAAATCATCTACAAGAGCAAAACTAGAACACGTCATTAGGAAATACGATAATTAGTCAGAGTATTATTTATATATTTCAATGATAAATTACACATGATACATCTCTGTTGAGATACAGTAATCTTTTTTAACTTGTAATATAATATAAAATTAGCAGTTTTCCAATGAAATATAATCACACACACACACACACACACACACACAGATAAATACTCACCTCTGCTGTGAAGTGCTTTAACTCCAAATGAATCATTTTCTCCCTTTAATTCTGTGTTTATCTCATAATTTTCCTGAATAGGTTTTAAAAATATATTTATATCCGAACCCAGGGAGCGTCCTCTGCTCGTTGTGAGGTAAATAAGTCTCTCTCTCTCTGTCTCTCTCTCTCTCTCTCTCTCTCGCCTTCATGTCATGTGAGACAGTGTTGCTAAACTAAACGGCAGGTTGCTAGTGTGTGTGTTCGCTCAGGAGAGTTAGGAACATCCCAAGGAACAGGGTTGATGATACACACACACACACACACACACATTTGTTACACAGTGTGTACAAGTCATTACATACAAATCATTTTCCACCCTATTAACCATTATTTATTCGTTCATAAATGATTCATTCATTCTGAACGACTCATTTAAGTGAATGATGTGAATCAGTGCAGAAGCACCAACAGGTTAAACACTAACATGTTACGAGCTGAGCCTCGTTTCACGCGATTCCTTCCTCGAGTGTGTATCTGAACATTACACTTCACTTTTACTCTAACATGATACAACAGCTGAACATGATTCAGTGTCATTTGAGTTAATATCTAATTCACGATTCTTTGGATTAAATGAAATTCTCACTGTTTATGATTTTTATTGATTCATATTGATTCTTTTTCAGTGTTTATGATTCTTTGATTCTTATTCAGTGTTTATGATTCTTATTGACTCTTATTCAGTGTTTATGATTCTTATTGATTCATATTGACTCTTATTCAGTGTTTATGATTCTTATTGATTCATATTGATTCTTATTCAGTGTTTATGATTCTTATTGATTCATATTGACTCTTATTCAGTGTTTATGATTCTTATTGATTCATATTGATTCTTATTCAGTGTTTATGATTCTTATTGACTCTTATTCATTGTTTATGATTCTTTTTGATTCTTATTGACTCTTATTCAGTGTTTATGATTCTTATTGATTCTTATTGACTCTTATTCAGTGTTTATGATTCTTATTGACTCTTATTCAGTGTTTATGATTCTTATTGACTCTTATTCAGTGTTTATGATTCTTTTTGATTCTTATTGACTCTTATTCAGTGTTTATGATTCTTATTAAGAATCCTATTCAGTGTTTATGATTCATATTTATTAGTATTGTTTCATATTGACTCTTAGTGTTTATGATTCATATTGACTCTTATTCAGTGTTTATGATTCATATTGATTCATATTGACTCTTATTCAGTGTTTATGATTCATATTGATTCATATTGATTCTTATTCAGTGTTTATGATTCTTATTGACTCTTATTCAGTGTTTATGATTCTTATTGATTCATATTGACTCTTATTCAGTGTTTATGATTCTTATAAAGAATCGTACTCTTTATGATTCAGTGTTATTTATTTCTCTTTTCAAAAGACTTATTTTTTTCCGGATGACTACAGAGGCATCACAGTTTTAGGCAACAGTTTTTATTAACTTTTATTTATTTTCACACACTATCACTTACAGATGTTCCTTTTCTTCGGAGTATAATTCCATTCTGTAGTTAAAGCAAATCCTAAATATCTTCCTGTTCACTTTTTCTGTTCCTTACATAGTGTATAGTGCAATGGAGCTCCCTGCCCTGAGTAGCCATAAATTACTAATCACATTCACAGCACTGATGATTTACATTCGGCCACGCCCACAAAGCTCCATAAAAGGTCACAGAGAGCTGAAAACAACAAAATGGCAGCTAAACAGTGACAGAGCACCTCATAAGCATGGTGTGTGCTAAATCTTCCAGTAATGCAGCTCAGCCACTGCAGCACGTCGGCTAACTAACGCTGCGTTCATGGTAAGCGGTCATTTGCAAGTTGTAACGACGTCATTTCGCAAATGGAGAAAAAAAACATGGACGCCACCATGAAAGCGTGTGTTTTGTTTTATGTGAAAAGCTCATAAAAAGCTTCTTTAAGCGTATTTTACAGTTAAAGGCCTGAGTCGCTGCTGATGCTGTTCTACTGTAGAGACCTTCAAACATTCCTGCAGCATTTTGGACTGAAATCGCAGCACAGCAACAACAGCGAAGTAGTTTAGCAACAAGCTAGCTGGCGTAACGTACGTGATAACTCTAACGTTGATGATTATCTTTTCAGAACAGTGATTAGTACGGTCAGTGTTATAGATTTAACACTGTGTGTGTGTGTGTGTGTTTGTGTGAAGTGATTTAAACCCAATATGGCTATAAACTCATTTAAACGTAGAGAAGCGGAACTTTTCGCTGTTCACGTCGTGAGCCGCCATTACTTTTGTCCTGGTTGAACATATTTGTCGTAATTTATGGATTTGTTTTAAAAAAACAACAACAACAACGAGTTTTATAAAACGTTCATTAAATAGGTGTGTATGTGTATATATACTGTGTACACACACACACACACACACACACAGAGCCGTTTTACTTCACTCTGCCTCCACATGGGGGCGCCACAGACTGATCTATCTCTCTCTCTCTCTCTCTCTCTTTATCTCTCTATCTCTCTGTCTATAACATATAATGTGGTGTGAATAATAACCACTCCGTGTGTGTTTGTGTGTGTGTATAATTTATTTTTTTATTGAAAGATTTCCTCCACTGAGGATTACACTTTATTAAACCACACGCTGACCTCCTCAGCACACATGAGACACTTTTACAGCATTTTATTGAAAAAGACTGGAGTGAGACGTGTGACAGAAAATCAGTGCGATCCAGACAGAAGTAAACACAGTAAACATTCAGTTCGTCATTGAAAATTAAAAAAAAAAGAATAATCAAAGAAAAGGTTCGCATAAAACATTCAGTTCCTATCTAGTTTAACAATTTATTTGTTTTGTTTTTAAGAGCAGAAGTCACCTTGTGGATAACCCAGTGTTTCTACATGATTATTACTGTAATAACCAGATTACTCTAATAATCATGGCTGTGTCCCAAATCATCCTTCTTCCCTTCATCAGTGCACTACATGTCCTTTAGGGACTCAGCCATTAATATCCACTACACAGTAAGTGCACTAACTAGGGCGTAGGAGCCACATTTCTACATTCCAGTAAGACACAATCAAGGATTTGGTTCCCTAATCACTTCCACTAAGTGAACTACATAGTGCATAAATGAATGACACCTACACACTATCTAGTGCACTACATATCCAATAGAGGAATGATTTAGGATTCAGATTTGTATTTTCTCTAACTAGTGCACTACTAAACCCAGGATTCAGTTCATTTCTCTCTATATGGTTCCTACACCCTATCTAGTGCACTACATGTCTTTTAGGGAGCCATTTTGGATTGAGGATTCATGTACACTACATGTCCCCTATGTGGACCCTTACTCGCTATATAAGTGCACTACATAGGGTGTAACATGACACTTCCACTGATGAGTCATTAGGGATTCAGACTTTTATGACCACACATTACACGTGTAAGTTTAGTAAGTTTAGCGCCGCCCTGCTGGTCAGTGTGGTGATACTTTTAACTCTTAAGCTATCTATTAAGTGCACTATATAGGATAACAACTCTAGCACCCTTTGTAGTGCACTATATTTTTCACAACGCATATCCATCGTTTATCTCGTCCCTAATAAAATCAATTAAACAATTCAAAATTAATTGAAGACACGTTATTTACTAAGGATGAATCCCAAATGGCTTGCAAGTTTAATTCCCTCCATACACCCTAGGTAGGGTATAAATAATCTTCCCATCTTGCTTAAAATATCCAATCAGGAGACGTTTGGGATTCAGCCTGTAAGTAAGTGAATGGATTGGATCATAGCGCCGCCCTGCTGGTCAGAATGAACTACACAGGGAACTCTCTCAACATGATACAACGAGGTACACAAGGCCAAAGGTCATCAGTGTGTGTGAGTGTGTGTGTGTGCATGTGTGTGAGTGTGTGTGTGTGTGTGTGTGTGTGCTGGGGGGGCGTCAGTGCGGGTAGTGCGGCGTGTTGATGTGCTGGTGGAAGGGTGTGTGTGTGTGTGAGTGTGTGTGTGAGCCGTACAGCAGTTCGGCGGGCGTGGTGCTCAGGCCGGGACACAGCGGCTCATGGTTACTCAGCACCGTGGACAGATACTTCACTTCCTCCGTCAGTCTCTTCACTTCCTTCCTCAGAGCGGCGTTCTCCTTCTCCAGATTCTCACTCTCCTACACACACACACACACACACACACACACACACACACAAGATGTCAGAAAACCTACAGCTTTACCTCCAACACTGGAGACTCCTTCCATCAATATTACACTGTAAATGTCTCCTCAATAAATATCACATTTCAATATTAATATCAATATTTTTTTTATCCGTTTATTATTATAATAATACACCATACAAGTTCCAGTTAATGAGCTGTTACTATAGAAACGATAACAGGAAGCCAACATAAGTGCACACTACTCAGTGGACTGCATGTTAGCATTAGCATTTAGGGTTTGAATATGATCATTTCTGTAACATAAACGGAAAGATTATTTAGAAAATTTGGATGTAGTGTGATAAAATGAAAGCTGGGAATGCAATATTAGCATTAAAGTAGGTCGTTAGCATGAAGAGATCAAGGGCTAGTCGACGTCAGATGAGTGCGACAGTGACATTTTACGGTAAGATGTTGGAGGTGAGTTGTTTTGTTCTATTTGGAGGTGTGAAAAACACACGGGGTAGAAAGAGTGATAAAAAGGCATCGGTGCTCCCACTAGCCTGCGGCGTAGCCTTCCAGTTAGCGTTAGCGTTAGCCTTCTGGTGTTTGGGGTTTACCCTCTGTGAGTGACGCAAGTCAATCATCACTCATCCATGTTTTACGAGAAATGACATTCGACTCGTCCCCCCTGCGACCCACACTGACATGCTGAGGAGTACTACAGGAAACGTGTCATATGGAGGGAAATTACAGCTTCCTGTTTATCACTCACAGACTGTGAAGAGACAAACCACAGCGTCTGTGTTCTCAAAAATTCACACACACACACAGCCTTCATTTATATTTGACACACACACACACACACATGCTGAAGCAGGTGTATATGATACATTTTTAAATATTTTAAATTGCAGAAGTTTCACACTTTAACTTCAGACCTTCTGAGGGAACGTTAACTAGCAAAAAATCTCCTCACATCGTGTGCTGTTATTTTTAAAATCAGATCAGCCACATCATATGGCGTTTTTCCCAGCATGACTCTCTGACTAGCCCGGGTTATCAGATGAGAAATGCTACGTGTTGACATCCGTTAGCAGAAACGCAGTTCTCTCTAATCTGATTAGCCCGCGTGCGTGGTATTAGCCTCCCACTAGCCTCTCGTTCAGAGGAAACCGGAATCTGATGCTTGCTGTTGTGGTCGAGGACACGCTGGTAGATTACTGAGAAGTGACCGATGGGGAATTTAAGCCTCCTATAGTGTGTACTTCTGAATAATAAAGCATCCTATTAGCATTAAATCTACAAGCCCAACATTTACATTTACATTGCAGACAGTTTTATCTAAAACAAAAACCTCCTGAGGTAACTTTAACTAACTAGCATAAATTGCCTGAGGTAACTTTAACCTTCAAGCAAAAACATCCTGAGGTAAATTAAACTAGCTAGCAGTAATCTTCTGAAGTATCTTCTACTAGTTAGCAAAAATATCATAATATAAATTTTATTTCTTTAACTAGCTAGCAAAAACCTTTCTGAGGTAAATTTAACTAGCAAAAACCCTCATGAGGTACATTTAACTAGCAAAAACCCTCATGAGGTAAGTTCAACTAGCTAGCAGAAAGCAGAAGGTTTTTGACGTAACTTTATCAAGCAGAAACCCTAGTGAGATAAATTTAGCTAATTAGCAGAAACCTCTTGCGGTAAATTGTCTAGCAAAAACCCCTGTGAGGCAAATTTAACTAGCTAGCAGAAACCTTGAGTTAAATTTATCTAGCAAAAACCCTCATGAGGTAAATTTAACTAGCAAAAACCCTCATGAGGTAAATTTATCTAGCAAAAACCCTCATGAGGTAAATTTAACTAGCAAAAACCCTCATGAGGTAAATTTATCTAGCAAAAACCCTCATGAGGTAAGTTTAACTAGCAAAAACCCTCATGAGGTAAATTTAACTAGCAAAAACCCTCATGAGGTAAATTTAACTAGCAAAAACCCTCATGAGGTAAATTTAACTGGCTAAAAAAAATCTCCTGATGTAAATTTAGTTATTTAGCAAAAAGCTCCTGAGGTAAATTTAGGCAGGTTATTTACATGCTTCCATTTTTGTTAGCCAGAGTAACGACAGCAGGGTGTGTGAGACACAGTGGTCTTCTTCACATCGGAGAGAGTGAAAGGACATGAGTAATAACACTCCTACACACACACACACACACACACACACACACACACACACAGTGAAATTCATGCAGCCTCAGACACTCTGTATTAAGATATACATCCTATAATGTATATTATTATACAGAATATAAAAGTTGTTTATATTTACACTTTTTTTATCAAGTAAAACGCTCTGAATGACAAGACTGATGCTGGGTGGGGTAGGGAGGGGTAGGGAGGGGTAGGATGGTGGGGTAGGGTGGGGTAGGATGGGGCAGGATGTAGCAGAGGGGCTTGGTTGAGCAGGGTGGGGCAGGTTAGAGGACAGCTAACTGTTATAACTCCTTCTACTGACTGTTGCAAAGCACTGACACTGGAGACTCCTTCCATAAATGTCTTCTTAAAGAAAATGTCATCACGTATCGACGAGCTGTCGATTATCAGCGGAGCGTCCGACGTACACGTCCCTGCGATCGATCCGTTACTATGGAAACGATAACGTATTAGAACAGTCTCATTAATATAAACCTGTCATGGGAAATTAATCAACACTTTCTAACCAATCGGAACGCAGACTAGCATAAAAACAGATACACAGTGAGTCAGAATTTATAACCGTGCTGTTTTTACCTCAGAGACGGTGTGAGAGTAATAATAAAGACCGTGACTAACAGAGCCGAGAGGGTATTTTTTTTATTTTTCTGTTTCTGAAGTGGAGAAAAATATTCAGAGAGTTGCTGAAGTGTCGAGTTCTGTAACGAGACACGATCGTGTGGTTTGTCACGCGATGTTTCCCACCCACGCCATCTAATTAATGCCAGAAACGGAGGCAAAAACACGAGCGAGTGTGAAATTCGACAGAAGCCATGACGCATCGCCACATGCTCAGCACAGAGCCATGTAAATATACGAGCTGGACAGGAGCGTTAGCCTCGCTAACCTCGTTAGCTTCACATGCACGAGCGTCGATCTGATACACAACATGTCCGTTCTCATTAATCCTCTGTTCAGGTTCTGTTCCCAAACATGTTTTGTGTGTGTGTGAGTGTGTGTGTGTGAGTGTGTGTGTGTGTGTGTGTGCAGGTTCTCACCAGGTGCAGACTGTCTGCTTTCTGCGTTTGTCTCATCCTGCTCTTCTGAGCCGCGATGCGATTCTTCTCCCTCCTCATCACTTTCCTCATGTCGTCTGTTGATCCCTGGAGTAAGGTCAAAGGACAATCATGTATTAGGCTAATCTAATTTTGAACACGCTTTGCAACTTAACATGCTCTTCAGAGAACACTTGTGCTAATCGTTAGCATTTTAGCAAAAAAATAAAAGTTACTATAGCATGGTAACTGCTAGCTGGCTAAAGTTACCACATAATATTATTGCTACTTTACTAATATGACCACAGAACGTTATTGCTAGCTAAAGATACCACTGCTAGCTGGTTAAAGTTACCAGAGAAATGTGTGTGTGTGTGTGTACAGGATGTAACGTTGAATGAAGGTTAGTAAGACACAGCTAAAGCTAATATACGGTTTATATGGTTCATACACAGATGCTGAATGCTAATACTAGTGAGTCATTTCAGTATTAGCTAAGCTAGCCACTTACCTCGCTAAAGTTGGGTCTTGTTATTTATATATATATATATATGTTCTAAAACCTGAAAACCCCGCTTAGCTTTTCATGTATACGAAAGAATATTATCTTTGTCAAAAGTAATCTATGCTAGGTCTGGGGTCAGTAATCATCGCTAGCCAGCTAGCTCAGGCGTAAAATGACACATTTGTTCAATAAAGCTGTATTAACTATAATGTTTTCTGGTGACTAGCATCATTATTAGCATCGCTAGCAGAAGTAAAACAGCAGAAAATAGTTTCTGTTTGCAAACTGATGAATGAGTTGGTTGTGAAAGTGGGACAGAATGTGTGTGTGTGTGTGTGTGTGTGTGTGTGCGTGTGTGTGTGTGTGTGTGTGTGTGTGTACAGGATGTAACTTTGAATGAAGGCTAGTAGGACACAGCTAACACAGTTAGCAAAGCTGACAACATCGGCATTGCTAGCAAACGGATATATATGTAGCAGTGTGTGTGTGTATGTGTGTGTGAGTGAGTCAGTGTGTGTGTGTGTGTGTGTGTGTGTGTGTGTGTGTGTGTGAGTGAGTCAGTGTGTGTGTGTGTGTGTGTGTGTGTGCGTGTGTGTGTGAGAGAGAGAGTGTTAGCATAATGATGAATGAAAGCTAAGCCCTAGATAACATGGCTAGCAATATTAGCATTGTTAGCGGTTTGGGTTTGTGTTTTTCAGTGTTGTCCATAACGGCACTTTCACTATCAGTAACCACCATCCTGCTGTCTGTCTCTACATCTGTCTGTCTCTCCATCCTGCTGTCTGTCTTTCCATCTGTCTGTCTCTCTCCATCCATCTGTCTGTCTCTTTCCTCATCTGTCTGTCTCTCTCTCTCCATCTGTCTGTCTCTCTCCTCATCTGTCTGTCTCTCTCTCCATCTGTCTGTCTCTCCACCTGCTGTCTAACTCTCCATCTATCTGTCTCTCACTCCATCTGTCTGTCTCTCCTCATCTGTCTGTCTCTCTCTCCATCTGTCTGTCTCTCTCCATCCTGCTGTCTAACTCTCCATCTGTCTGTCTCTCCATCCTGCTGTCTAACTCTCCATCTGTCTGTCTCTCCATCCTGCTGTCTAACTCTCCATCTGTCTGTCTCTCCATCCATCTGTCTGTCTCTCTCCATCCTGCTGTCTCTCTCTCCACCTGTCTGTCTCTCCACCTGTCTGTCTCTCTCCATCTTGCTGTCTCTCTCTCCACCTGTCTGTCTCTCCATCTTGCTGTCTCTCTCTCCACCTGTCTGTCTCTCCATCCTGCTGTCTAACTCTCCATCTGTCTGTCTCTCCACCTGTCTGTCTCTCTCCATCCTGCTGTCTCTCTCTCCACCTGTCTGTCTCTCCATCCTGCTGTCTGTCCAACTCTCTCTCCATCTGTCTGTCTCTCTCTCCATCTCCATCTCAAAGGTTGCATCCTGCCTTAGCGTGTATGAGTGTGTGTATGAGTGTGTGTATGAGTGTGTGTATGAGTGTGAGTGTACATGTATGAGTGTGTGTATTAATGTGTGTGTATGAGTGTGTGTGTGTATTAATGTGTGTGTATGAGTGTGTGTGTGTGTATTAATGTGTGTGTGTGTGTGTGTGAGAGAGAGAGATAGAGGTATGTGGAAGAGGTTCAGCAGTAAGGTGCTGTCCCTTTAGAGTAATGGAATGAATGAACAAACTCACGTGGAGTGATGGAGAGATAAAAAAAGTTGAAAAATTTGGAAGGCGAGGTTGTGCAAAAGAAAGAGAGAGTGAGAGAGAGAGAGAATAAAAAGTGCACAGAGACGTGCATGCACCCGAAACGAGAGAAACATAAACAGAGAACAGAGAGAAAGAGAGAGAAAGAGAGAGGGATGATGATGGAGGGATGAATGAAGCCTCGTACCTGTTTGTGTCCTGGTGATGGAGATTTGGTGTAGCCGGTATCATTACTGTCTGAACCCTGAGCCATACCACTCTTTTCTTCTCTTTAATCCTGCGCTCTCTCTCTCTCCTCTCTCTCTCTCTCTCTCTCGCTCTGTCGCTTTCTTGCTCTCTTCTTTGCTCTCTCTCTCCTTCTCCTCCACCGAGTGTGTGTGCAGAGAAGTGTGTTGAGTCGAGCACAGTTCAATGCTTAATGCGCAGCAACAGTTCCTCCTCCTCCTCTCTCTCTCTCTCTCTCTCTCTCTCTCTCTCTCTCTCCCTCTCTCTCTCTTTCTCTGTCTGTCTATCTCTCGCTCTTTCTCGACTTAGTGGTGTGTGTGATGTGGTCTAACTTAGAAAATCTCTCACTCGCAACTGGAAGTCATGTGACGCCTGGAAACTTTGCATTATAAAAAGACAACAAAACCCCAGAAATAGTCCAGATGAAGAAAACAGAGTAAACGAAAACAAAGGATTTTTTTTCTAATTTGAATAACACAATTACTCAAATTAGATTTTTTTTTTTCTTTTTTCTTTTTTTTTTTTTACAGCCAGTTCACGCTGCTGATTTGAATTTCCAGTCATCACATTCTGGAGTTTTTTTCTCTCTGCTCAACTGAACTACAATAATAATAATAATAATAATAATAATAATAATACATGATTGTATTAACAATCTAAAAACATTTAAATATAAAAGTAGCTAATGACAAATCTACAATCTGCACTCATTACTGAATTAACCGTAAATTATTCCAATCAAAATTACACCTCTTTCAAAGACTATTATAAAAATCTTCACCATCAGTCGATGTACCATCGTTACGCTAATCTTTTACGTACATCAACAAACAAGCAAAAAACACCTGACATCATGCTAACTTCTTTTTCTGTTTACTCCATTCGTTTGATTAGCTTTCATCTGTTATCACACGTAAAAACTTTCACAGCTGGATTTTATTACGAGCTAATCGTGCACTAATACCTGCATTAATACTTATTTCATTATTAACTAATCACGAGTTAACCTTAACTACGAATTCATGCGTGAATAACGACCACCTTAAGTGAGCTAATGTATTAATTAACACGTAGCACTAAACTAAATCAAACCTGCTCTAGAAAAATGTTCGATCTTTTTACGTTCGATAAGAAGGATCAACGTAAATTATGAAAGTAAAGATAAACATTAACATAAAAAAATAAGGAAAATTTAATGTGCTACACGTCGGTGATTAAAAAAGATTACGCTACAAGCTAGTTTTTATTCATGAGGAACAATGTTAGCATTTCAGTTTAAGTATTTGTTGTATTTCTTTAATCCATTTCTTTGATTAGCATTCATTCTTCTTCTTCTTCTTCTTCTTATTATTATTATTACACTGTACAACTTGCGTAACGCTAGCCGCTCCTGACTAGCATGCATTACTTGATTAGCGTTAGTGTTTTTAGCTGATGTGCTGATAGGATTGTCATGCTAGCAGCTAGCTGGTGAACATCTCGATGATCTGCTGGAGTCTCCAGCTGTGTAACTGTGTAACTGCTTTTGTACTCGTCGGTGTAAAACGATAAGTTGTCGATGTGTGTCATTGTGATATTTTGCATGTTTGGCAGTTTATTAAGAAAGCAACCACATGTTAGCCAACAGCGTCCGGCTGCAGATCTCCTCATCAGTCCAGCTACGTCCTTCCCAAGGCCACGAAAAGACGCCATTTTGTTTGAGGGAGTCATGTGAAATTCAACATGGCCGACAGTGTACATTGGAAACATTTAAATAGACATTTTACCTAGCTACACATAGCTATAGCTAGCTAATATTCGCAGTGTACTAATAGCTATAGCTAGCTAATATTCCTGGTGTACTGGTGGCTATAGCTAGCTAATATTCCTTTATTGATAGATATAGCTAGCTAATATTCCCAGCTGAATTTTGAATCAGAGTCAAATTGATACTTTTGTTTCATTTGCTGTTTTGTTTTTTTTTCCCCTGCAAACAAAAAAACAGAAATTATCATCTGAGGTGTGTGTAATGGTAACTTAACGCTCGTTCGGGTCACTTCCTGCAGCCGGGTCGAGTCAGAAGCGAACTGGCGTGAACGGCACAGCTGGAAGAAACATCAGGAGCGCGTGTGACATTAAGCTTGCGTTGTTGCGTTGTTGCTTAGCAGAAGGTTCGGAAGGTTTAAACACGAAACAGTTTGTTGTTTGCTCTTCATCAACTTTCGTCTGTCAAAACGGAGTCGGAACTACAGAAGCTTGAGAAAACGTTACGCAGATTTGTCTGGAAATTGCGACATTTTTTTTTTTTAAATCTCATAATTGCGAGTTATTACGTTAATGTTAATATCAAACAACTGCTTCTGTTTCCACGAATCGCACCATAACGATTTTTTTTCTTTCGCAATTGTGAATTAAATTTAGATATTCAGATACCGTTAGCTCCAGAAGTATTGGCACCCTTGGTATAAACGGGTAAAAGTGTTATTAGCTTAAGATATTAGCTTGAAATGAATTCGCTTAAATTGGAGAGAACGCTAAACCTAAATCTAAATCGATTAAATGTATTCTACTATAAAAATGTGTCAGAATTATTGGCACCCCTGCATTTTGTAATCTGTGCAACCACCCAGTGTGTTCCTATTTATTTATTTATTTATTTATTAAATATCAAATACCTTGGGGTCCACCTCAGAGAAGACCTCTCATGGACAACACACACAGACATCTTGGTGACAAGGGCGCACTCACACCGGTGTCTCTACCATCTGCGATGTCTGGCCAGGTTGAAGGTCTCTCACAAGGTGCTGAAGGTTTTCTACACTGGAGCTGTGGAGAATCTTCTCCCCAGGAGCATCACCTCCTGGTTCAGAGGCACCACGGCTCAGGACCTGAAGATGCCATCCAGAGTGGTGAGGACAGTGGAGAAGACCATCAGGGCTTCTCTCAAACATCTCCAACCAGCGATGAAAGACCAGGTCCAGGAGAACTGTAGAAGAACTGTTTCACCACCATCTTCTGAGTTTTCCCATCAGGGAAGCTCTACCAGATCCTGAGGAACAACACAGAGAGACTCAGGAGGAGCTTCTACCCTCAAGCAATCTGGAGAGCGTCTGCTATTCCTACATCACACACACACACACACACACACTCTATACACACTGTACAGTTCTGTATATTTGTATATAATATGTTCTATTTATATATATTCATATTTTATACTTTATATTTCTCTATAAGCTCCTAATTTTTTTTATCTACTAAACTTGATTTTATTGTATTATGTGTGTGTGCAGCTCGTTGTTGCACCGTGGGACGAGGAAGGAAGGAGAACATTTCACTACATTACATCACATGTATGTAGTGTGGATGTGATAATTAAGGAACCTTGAAAGAACCTTGAAAGAACCTTGAACCTGTTTCTCTTCCTCTGTTCTAGCAGGTTTATGGTTTATATCTCTGGTGTTGGATGAGGAGATGGAGATGATATACTGTATATTATATAATGTTGGGATTGTGGGACACACACCATGACACACACACCACACACACACACACCATGACACACACACACACACACACCATGACACACACACACCACACACACACACAACACACACATACACCACACACACACACACCACACACACCATGACACACACCATCACACACACACACACACAACACACACACACACCATGACACACACACACCATGAAACACACCATGACACACACCATCACACACACCACGACACACACACACCATGACACACACCAGGACACACACCATCACATACACCATCACACACACCACACACAGCATCACACACACTATGACACACACCATCACACACACCATCACACACAAGGACACACACTAAGACACACACCACACACAACAGGACACACACACCATGACACACACACACACACACACACCATCACACACACCAGGACACACACCATCACACACACCAGGACACACACCATCACATACACCATTACACACGCCAGGACACACGCCATCACACACACCATCACACACACCAGGACACACACCATCACACACAACCACGACACACACACACACCACGACACACACCAGGAAACACAGCATGACATACACCATGACGCACACCATCACACACACACACACACACACCATCACACACACCAGGACACACACCATCACACACACCATCACACACACCAGGACACACACCATGACACACACCATCACACACACCATCACACACACCAGGACACACACTAAGACACACACCACACACAGCATCACACACACTATGACACACACCATCACACACACCATCACACACAAGGACACACACTAAGACACACACCACACACAACAGGACACACACACCATGACACACACACACACACACACACACACCATCACACACACCAGGACACACGCCATCACACACACCAGGACACACACCAGGACACACACACCAGGACACACACTAGGACACACACCACACACACACCACACACACACTACGACAGAGCGCTGCAGGATGACGGAGGCCGTCTCCCCGTCTGACCCCGGCTCGTGCTGAAGGAGTTTCTGCAGAGCGGCCATGAGGGAAAAGTGAGCGGAAAACATGCAAAGCGCCTGGTTTCAGTTACTCGCCGTGGAAATTTCTTTCAGCTCAAGTTTTTTCTGAACTTTAAGAAAGAAAAGATGAAATTAGAGTTTGGGTTTTCCTGAGCTCTGATCGAAAATCACATCTCGAGACGTCATTACGGGGAAGAAAGAGGGGGAGAAAGAGCGTGTAGTGTTACATGTGTTTATTTAATAATAAAAAAATGTGAGAAAGAGAGAGATATAGAGAGAGAAAATAAAGAATGAAAGAGAGAGAGAGAGACAAAGACAGAGAGAGAGAGAGAAAATAAAGAGTGAATGAGACACAAAGAGAGAGAGAGAGAGAAAATAGTGAATGAGACAAAGAGAGAGAGAGAGAGAGAATAAAGAATGAATGAGACACAAAGAGAGAGAGAGAGAGAGAGAGAGAGAGAGAATAAGGAGTGAATGAGACACAAAGAGAGAGAGAGAATAAAGAGTGAATGAGACACAAAGAGAGAGAGAGAGTGAGAGAGAGAGAATAAAGAGTGAATGAGAGAGAGAAAGAGAGAGAGAATAAAGAGTGAATGAGACACAAAGAGAGAGAGAGAGAGAATAAAGAGTGAATGAGACACAAAGAGAGAGTGAGAGAGAGAGAATAAAGAGTGAATGAGAGAGAGAAAGAGAGAGAGAGAGAATAAAGAATGAATGAGAGAAAAAGAGAGAGAGAGAATAAAGAGTGAATGAGACACAGAGAGAGAGAGAGAGAGAGAGAGAATAAAGAATGAATGGGAAACAAAGAGAGAGAGAGAGAATAAAGAATGAAAGAGAGAGAGAGAGAATAAAGAATGAATGAGACACAAAGAGAGAGAGAGAGAATAAAGAATGAAAAAGAGAGAGAGAGAATAAAGAATGAAAGAGAGAGAAGAAATTGAGAAAGAGAGAAAAAAACACAAGACGGTAAACACAATGTGAGTGAGAGTACATGAGCACAAAGGTCATCAGTGTGTGTGTTTGTGTGTGTGTGTGTGTGTGTGTTAGATGCCGGTGTTTCCCCACAGTGTGTGTGTGTGTGTGTGTGTGTGTGCAGTGTATATACCAGCAGCTGCACTGTGTCATGCTTCATGAGTTTGCTGGAGTGTGATAACATCACCTGTGTGTGTGTGTGTGTGTGTGTGTTTTCTTGCCTGCAGTTACTGACAGTGATGCACCATGCCCACTGACACACGCATACACACACACACACACTTTCCCAGACATGACGTCACATCAGCCTTCAGCGACAACATTGCATTTGTGATGTCATCATGTGCACCACTATAGAGAATGCTAATTTATTTTAGCTAATGTAGCTATTGCTAATGCTAGCGCTAACGCTGTCTCACATCATCATCGGTGTTTGTGTGTGAGATGATCAGATCGGATTAAAATCAGAAACTCAGATTAGATATAGTTTTTAAAATAAATGTTACTTGACTGCAGTTTAGTTGTCAGTAATAGAGGTGCAATAACACATTTATTAACATTAATAATATTAATGACTTATTTATATCTATTAGCCGTCGTTCTACACGCTGCTAATACACGCGTCGAGGCCTGGACTCCACAAGACCTCTGAAGGTGTGTGTGGTTTCTGGCACTAAAACATTAGCAGCAGATCCTTTAAGTCCTGTAAGTTGTGAGGTGGAGCTTCCATGGATCGGACTTGTTTGTCCAGCACGTCCCACAGTCGCTCGATCAGATTGAGATCTGGGGAATTTGGAGACCGAGTCAACACCCTGAACTCTTTGTCATGTTCCTCAAACCGTTCCTGACCAGTTTCTGCAGTGTGTCAGGGAGCATCATCCTGCTGAAAGAGGCCACTGCCATTAGGGAACACTGTTACCATGAAGGGGTGTAACTCGGTCTGCAGGAATGTTTAGGTAGGTGGTACGTGTCACAGTAACATCCACATGAAGGCCAGGACCCGAGGTTTCCCAGCAGAACATTGCCCAGACCATCACACTGCCTCCACCAGCTTGCCTTCTTCCCACAGTGCATCCTGGTGCCATCTCTTCTCCAGGTAAGCGACACACACACACCCGGGCGTCCACATGATGTAAAAGAAAACGTGATTCATCAGACCAGGCCACCTTCTTCCATTGCTCCATGGTCCAGTTCTGATACTCACGTGTCCATTGTAGGAGCTTTGGGTGGTGGACAGGGTCAGCATGGGCTCTCTGACCGCTCTGCAGCTACGCAGCTCCATACGCAGCAAGCTGCACTGCACTGTGTGTTCTGACTCCTTTCTATCAGAGCAGCTTTAACGTTAAATGAAACAAAGTCAGTATTTAATGTGACGATCCTTCACTTTAAATAAATAAAGCAGTATCTGAGGTGCAGTGTGTGCAGTTTTATAAGGAAATGAGCTGGAAGTGTTACTGAGCATCTTGCAGAAGCAGCCACAGTTCTTCTGGAGACTTTGACTGTCGACTCGCTTCTTATTTCTGCAGCGAAACCCAGCAGCCTTCATTATGTTTTTATCTGAAAAGTGTCTCTTATGGAATCTGCTGCTTTCTTTACTGACATACAAACATTTTTCTGTAACGTTTCATTTTGTGCTGGAAAACTAATGTTTGGAATCTAAAATGTTTTTGTTCTGAATCAATAATGTAGAAGTCAGAAAATAAACATCTATAACAAAGTTTGTATAAAAAAAAAGGGTGCCAAGACTTTTGCACAGTACTGTATATATATATATATATATATATATATATATATAAAAAATCAGGTAATTTTTAATGTATGAAAATTTTACGGTTATTATATAAATTATTACGATTATCAGTCATATATTCAACACATTTATTTATTTATTTATTTACAAGCTACCAAGCTACAGTGTAAAACATATATATAAAAGAATGTATATTTTAATATATAAAAAAATTACAGTAATAATATATGATATTATGATTATCAGAGTCACCGCATGTATTTATTTATTTATTTGTTTGTTTGTTTGTTTGTTTGTTTGTTTGTTTGTTTGTTTGTTGATGAATTGAACAGTGCCCACATCCATAAAAGAGCGGAGATGAAATAAAAATTAAAATTAAATAAATATTAGCATAAAAATAAAAAGAATTTTAGCTAAAAATAAAAACTGTACTTTATATATACATATATACACACACTACCAAAAAACCAAAAAAAAATCCAGTTCTTAAAAATATTTTAATAAAAAAATTATTATTATTATTATTATTATTATTAAAAGTAAAAAACAAGCTATTTATTAATTCCTAATAAAGAAAGAATAAATTACCGTAACAACATTGCGTCATGAACATCTCATTTCCTGTGAATGAACACCAGATGCACTTTCACACTCCTACACAATCACAGATTTACACCGACCTGGCAAACATCCTAAGCTCCGTATTATAGACATACTTTATTTTAAAAAATAATAAAATGAAAAAATGAAATAAAAACAGAGTAAAAATTTACGCCGTGTTTCTCGTCCTGTATTCGTGTTTGCATCTAAAAAACGTTTCATGAACAATCGTGCGGTCAGAGCAGAAATCAACCAGGAGACCGTGTGTGTGTGTGTGTGTGTGTGTGTGTGTGTTAGTGTGTGTTAGTGTGTGTTAGTGTGTATGTAGGAGGAGATCCAGTAAATCTAATACAACAGAACTCTCTATTCATCCGTCTGTGGTTTCAGATCTTTACTCATAATAAACCTCTTTTCTATTTCAGAGGAAATGATGTCACACGCTGTGTTCATTAACAAAACAACTTTAAAACAAAGATTTCTAGTGAAACAAACAAACGAAAGTGTCGTCTAATCGATGTCAGAAACCACACCGCCGCCGTGCGTTGCTCTGAGGAAACCTGACAGCGCAGGCGATGAGGAAAATTTCATCAAAAGTTTCACAACAACATGGAACATTTTTGTGGAATGATTTTTCCTCATAGTTTTGAATCTCAGTGGAATCATTAAGCCAGATGTTGTGAATTTGTGCTAATGACTGATGCTAGCACTTTAGCTAGTTAGCTAGTAGATTATACGCACAGTGGAGCATCACGGTGAGAGTGGAAACAAGACAGAATTATGCAGAACGTCAACATTTTCCTCAGATGTGTCGGAAATTTACCGAGAAAAAGACTCTGAGTGACTGAAATTACACTTCGCTAACACAACTAGCACGAGGTCCAAACTTCCACGTTGAGAAACGGAACAGATCGTGAACTCAGAGCTCATGGAAAGGCCTGAGAACATAACCTATTTTTTCAAGAACGTATTTTTATATATAGAAAACGATCTTTCTATAAATACAAACCCGAGCGCGCGAGTATGTAGCGAAGCCGTATGCTATAACGTCTCGGCTAATCGAGCATGACGCTAAAGGGGAAATTTTTAAAAACTTTTAATAAAACGTTCTGATCTTTTATTTTTTTTTGTCTTATCCCTCGTTTCTTTGTGCTCTGTTTATTTTTTTTCGATGGTGTTGTTAGAAGCAGAGTGTTCTCAAGGTGGCATCAGACGATCACACACACACACACACACACACACGGCAGCCGCCCACGACACACACTTTTTCTCAGAATTGGAGCTGATGAACAGAAGGTCACATGTGCGATCCAAATGGCGGCAGCGAGCAGACAAATTAAGGATGATTAAACCGAAAATATTATCAAATATTATTTCAGTATGAAGGACATGAAGCTGATTTCGCTGCTGTCACGTTCACGAGCGACGCTATTACACGCTATCACGCTATTACATCATAATGATGCGTACATCGTCACAGCCCTGATACACACCTGCGCACTTTTTTACTCTTACACTCGTTTATATCACGCTGTCAAGTCCTGCTTTATCAGAGCTGCTATTATATTCCTGCTCGTTACGCTATAACGCATTATAACAGTAATAATCACGCAACGTCGTACGCTACAATTACGCTATAACGCATTATAACACAGTAATAATCACGTAACGTCGTACGCTATAACGCATTATAACACAGTAATAATCACGTAACGCCGTACGCTACAATTACGCTATAACGCATTATAACACAGTAATAATCACATAACCTCGTACGCTACAATTACTCTATAACGCATTATAACAGTAAAAATCACATAACGCCGTACGCTACAATTACGCTGTAACGCATTATAACACAGTAATAATCACGTAACGCCGTACGCTACAATTACGCTGTAACGCATTATAACACAGTAATAATCACGTAACGCCGTACGCTACAATTACGCTATAACGCATTATAACACAGTAATAATCACGTAACCTCGTACGCTACAATTACTCTATAATGCATTATAACAGTAAAAATCACATAACGCCGTACGCTACAATTACGCTGTAACGCATTATAACACAGTAATAATCACGTAACGCCGTACGCTACAATTACGCTGTAACGCATTATAACACAGTAATAATCACGTAACGCCGTACGCTACAATTACGCTATAACGCATTATAACACAGTAATAATCACGTAACCTCGTACGCTACAATTACTCTATAATGCATTATAACAGTAAAAATCACATAACGCCGTACGCTACAATTACGCTATAACGCATTATAACACAGTAATAATCACGTAACGTTGTACGCTACAATTACGCTATAACGCATTACTCCATAATTATGCGACTCTACAATCTAACGTTGTGTTGTGGCGTGACGTCGTGTTGCTACGTTATCGCTGCATGTTATTATATTAAGTCGTATCATGCTACATTGATCTTTTACATTGTGTTTATTTTAGTGTGTGTTACATTGTATTTTATTGTGTTACAACATGTTCTTTGCTACATTTTTTATGTTACATTGTGTTTGTTACATTATGGTTTATTATGTTACGTTGTATTTTATTGTTACATTGTGTTTGTTACATCTTTTTCTTTGTTAAATTTTTGTTATATCGTATTGTTAGTGTATTTTATTGTGTTACATCTTGTTCTTTTTTGCATTTTGAATTTTTTACATCGTATTGTTACATTGTGTTTGTTACATCACATTTTTTGTTACATTTCGTATGTTACATCATGCTGTTACATTGTATTTTATTGTGTTACATCATGTTGTTTGTTACATTTTTATATTCCTTTGTGTTTGTTACATTATATTTTATTACATTACATTATATTTTATTGTGTTACATTGCGTGTGTTACATTCTTTGTTAAATTTTTGTTACATCGTGTTGTTACATTATAATTTATTATCTTACCTCATTTTTGTTACATTTTTATGTTACGTTGTGTTGTTACATTGTATATTATCGTTACATCATTTTTTGTTATATTTTTATGTTATATAATGTTTTTACGTTGTATTTTATTATGTTACATCATTTTTTTGTTACATCGTGTTGTTACATTGTGTTTGTGTTACATTGTCTTTGATCGTGTTACATTGTATTTGTTACATCATGATTTTTGTTACATTTTTATGTTACACTGTGTTGTTACTGTGGTCGCTATAACGTTGTGTACGTTGCTATGAGATGTTACAGTAGCGCTGTTGCAGGCTCAGTGGTTAAAGTCCGAAGGTTGTGGGTTTAAATCCCAGCATCACTGTCACCGTCGCGAGTCTTTCAGTAAAACTCTTACCGTTCAGCCGCTCCGCCGAGTTCCGTCTCAACAGATAAGTGAATAAACGTAAACATTGTGTCACATTGTGTTGTTCAGGACAATTCAGTTTAACAGAAATTATTATTCTTATGCAGGAATGTAGTGTATTACACTCCTATAATTGTTCATTTTTATATAAAATATATGCAAAAAAAAGCTTCGATGTCTGTATGAAATGAAACAACTGCACACAAGTTTGTCATGTTTGTATATTTTTCATTTATTTTATTCCCAAACCGTAACAAAAGACGTTACTGTGTAACAGACGGACCTGAGAGACTCCGCGCAGCAGATCTCAGCACATCGACACCTTATAAAAACTTTAATATAACAATATAATATATAAAATAACATTACGGCAGATTCATCACATCAAGTGACTGTAAAAAGTGTTTCACGTAGCATTCGATATCACGGAATACAGGATACATTGCGTTAAAAACCTACACGTACAATACAATTATTATTACAATAACCACAATAACACCGGGGTTCAGCATCAGAGGCGACCGATTCGTCGTTTTACTGAAGTAATCGACGATAAAGCAGCGATAATGGCGTTTATTTCAAAGATGAAACCTGCATTTATGAGCGTGATACTATTTATTGCCACCAGGGGGGTGATAAAGTTACATTATTATTATTATTATTATTATTATTATTATTATTATTAGGTTGTTATATTTAGAAAGTTTTGTCTTCAATAAATATTAATTCAGCTCTGTTTACATAAAACTTGATAGCGTATGTTTTTTAAACACATACTAAATTATGTTAAATATTATAATCTGACAAAAAAATCTTTGTTCATTTTCAAAAAACAAAATATTCCGCGATCAACAGCGCCATCTGGTGGCTGTTCAGAGTTTTGTACATTAATGCAGTCATGTGACCGAGTCATTATTTTGTTTATCCACAGGTTACGACACAATTGTGCTAATTACAATGCTAATGTTAACAATTACTTAGTGACCACAGTGAAGGTTTTCCGATTAGCACGCTAACTAGCTTGTTTCGCACCTTCATGCTAAGTACCACGGTAATAAATAACCCTTCATTAGGAGCGACCGTTCTGTCGGCCATTTTGTTTTGCTCCCTTCCTAATGAAAAAGTAGTGATGATGTTCTGAGACGTTCACGATAACGATACATGTCGAAGATCGCGATATATCGTATAATTGTTCGGATAGACGCTTTCTAGGCAAGACGTACTGCTACTTCTGTGACTTCCTGTTTCCCAGGATACAAACAGGAAGTCAATGCACACACACACAAAAAAAATAAATAAAAAAATAAAACAACAAGAAGTGGTCAGTGAAACAAAACAGAAATCGAGGACTGAGATGGAGCAATAAAATAATAATTTTTAACAAAGTCCATCCGTATGTGTCTCGTCTCCGTCTCACGAGCGTCTCGTTGTGAGGAAATAATCGGGAAATAATCGGGAAATAATCGGGAAATCCACAAACTCAGGAAGTGAGTCTGCTTTTTGAAGTGAAAGCATTTTTCTTTCAAGAGTTCTGGGAATTTCTTTGCGCGTCTCACTTCTGTCTCGTGTCTGTCTCAGCGAGCCGCTAAGTGAGACTTCCTGTTTCTCCCGCTTGTCAGGATGGGAAAAAAAAAAGACTAAAAACCAGAAGAAAAAAATCACAGAAATCAAATCAAAGATTTTTATATAGATAATAATAAAATTAAAAAAAAAAGAAATAAAAAAAAAGAAAAAACATCCAGATATCCAATGCTTTAGCATCTCTGAGAAATTAAAAAAAAAAAAAAAAAAAAAAAAAACCACACACACACACACACACACACACACAGAAAAAACAGGAAGTGGTCTTCAAGGGTTTTTTTTTTTTTTTTTTGCAATTCTGGTTTGAGGTTAAAAAAAAAAAAAAAAAAAAAAAAAACCTCCCAAATACCTTCACGTCCATCTTCATGTTCCTTTGGCGACTTTCCGCTTTTTCAGGACAAAACTGCTTTTCTTTCTTTCTTTTTTTTAAAAAAAAAAAGCATCCAGAGTGTTTCAAGTCTCTAGAAATTCCACAAATCCAGGAAGTGGTCCGGTTTGAGGGTGAAATCTCCATCCACTCCGTCCTCCCGCAGGTCTCCGGAGCGTCTCACGATGCCGAGATGTGCTCCATCAGCGGGTTCTTCTCGCTCTCGGGGGTCTGGACGCTGTCGGTGCGGACGATGCAGGTGGGACGGTGGAGGTTGAGCATGTGGATGAGACGCTGACGTTCCTGCTTCAGTTCCTCGATCTGAGACTTCAGCTCGGTGTTCACTACCTCCAACCGCTCCGACTCCTGAGACACGCAAACAGACGCAGTGAGACATCGGGTCGATATCGAGTCTCTTTAAGAACACTGATGTGAAGTAGCAGGGAGTAAACACTAGAGGGCGCAGTCCTGTCAGGACGAGCGCATTAATCCTAAAATAAACCTGCGCTGCCGTTATAGAAAACTAATCAACACCTTCTGACCAATCAGAGAGCAGGATTCAGCAGCGCCGTGGTGTAGGATTCAGTAAACGCGGAGTTACTAATAGACACTCACTTTCTGGAGGAAGTCGGTTCTTTCTTTCTTCTTGTTTCGACAACGTGCTGCTGCGACTTTATTCTTCTCTCTCCTCCTCTTCCTCCTCTCTTCCTCATCAGCCATCTGATTAAAAAAAAAAAAACATATGTGTTGATGATAAGAGTATAAACATTATAATGCATATGAAGTGTGTCATTTAGACACACAGACAGTTTTACAGTTTCACATTTTGGCCACTAGGTGGTGCTGTTGTATTAAAAAAAGAACACTGATGGTTTTTTTTACACACTGTAGAGTTTGAACAGCAGCAAATGTGAGAACTGAGACACACATCTTTACAGCTTAATGTCTGATGTCCTGTGTGTGTGTGTGTGTGTGTGTGTGTGTGTGTGTGTGTATATATACCTCGCTCTGAAGAAGGCCGAGTGGTCTCTTGACCGTGTGTGTGAGCTCGCTGGGGGTCATGGCGGCCTGAAGGCTGAAAATCTCGGCCAGTTTGAGCTGCTCGCTCAGCGTGGAGGCGGGAAACCCCGCGAATGGAGACAGAGTCGGCATCATCACTCTATCACTGAGACAGAGAGAGGGAGAGAGAGAGAGGGAGAGAGAGAGAGGGAGAGAGAGTTATGAAACAATTCAGTTTCATTACACTCTGAAGCTGCAGAGGAACACAAAACACACACACAGCAGAATTTCATCACCAGCAGTGTGTGTTTCTCTTTCAGTATGTGTGTGCTTATATACACACACGTCTCTTTCTCTTTCTCTCTCTCTGTGTGTTTATATATATATATATGTATGTATGCATGTGTCTATCTCTCTATATCTATATAGCTTTATCTATCTCTCTCTCTTTCGTTCTCTCTCTCTCACTCTCTCTGTATATATATATATATCTTTCATTCCCCCCCCCCTCTCTCTCTCTCTCTGTATATGTATATATATATATCCCTTTCGTTCTCTCTCTGTGTATATATATATCTTTCATTCTCTCTCTCTCTCTCTCTCTCTCTGTATATGTGTGTATATATCTCTCTCTCTCTCTCTCTCTCTTTTGTTCTCTCTCTCTCTGTACATATATGTATTTTTTGTTCTCTCTCTTTCTCTGTGTGTTTATATATATATATATATATATATATATATATATATCTGTATCTCTCTCTTTCGTTCTCTCTCACTCACTGTATATGTCTATATAGCTTTGTATCTCTCTTTCTGTCTCTCTCTCCATTCTAACACACACACACACACACACACACATTTCAGTCAGCCTCTTGTTGGGTGACATTAATGACCCATCTATAACACACACACACACACACTTCTACAACGCTGTTAATTCCATGTGTAAGCTGTAAACTGGTCACACGGTGCACGTGAGCTCCTCACCTGTCCACTGCGCACCTGTCTGTCACACCCACTTTTATTTATAACATTAACATTAACCTGTTAGCGCAGTGTTAACTATCCTCTCACGCTGCATTAACACCGTACGTACTGCAACGCTGGTTACAGATACACTTCAAAATACAAGCTAAATATTTACATATATGTATATAAGTGTGTGTGTTGATTTGCATAAATATTATGACATCACAATCATGACATAAAACAGGTTAGAATATAACTCATAATGAAAAGTACAGAAATCTTATTAAGTATATTTTCACAGATACACACTGTACACTGCTGAGGAGCTTGCTGTTTTTGTATAACTGATAAAAACTTTAACAGTAATTACTGTTTATTGTTTACATGTTTACTATGCAGCATTGTAAACAAGTGTCGGTGCAACACAGTAAACATGTAAACATCACATGCATGTTAAACAAATGCAGAAAAAACCCACAAATGCACTGATTCTGATTTAAACTGAATATAAAAATGAAAACACAATTCTACACAACTTCTGTGTGTGTTTCTATTCGCTTTAAACATTAAACAGCACTTATGTCGTTTTAAATCTTATTAAAGAATCATTCCTAAGTGTTTAAAAGTGTATTAGAGATGAGACTCACCTTGTTTTAGGTTAATAATCCGGGTTTAATAATCAGATAAACAGCGCTGCTCGATAACTTCCTGCTCCTGTGAGAGACTCGAGTCTCGTTGCATCAGCGCGCTTAAATACTACCGCGCGGAATGCGGAAGTGGCTTGCCCCGTGACGTAAAAAAAAAACTCCGCCTCGACTCCGCCCCTTAGCAACCAAACACACACTCACACACACGCAGGAGCAGTGGATTAAAATTAAAACGCGATGCCCCGCCCCCTAGCAACCAAACACTCGAGGGAGGGGAAAAAAAAGGAGCCCTCCAAGCTCCGCCCTTAGCAACCAAACAGAGACACAGCAACAACAATTCCGCGCGCGCTCAGTTTCTGTTTTGAGAGGAAAGCCCTTGTGCTGTCGCGCGAGTGCGCGCGCGCGCGCTGCCCACGCGGGTTTCCCGCCTCACACACGAAAATGTCAACAAACAGCTCTGACGAAAGGAATGTTTTCTGGAGGAATCTTTGACTTTATCTGTGTTTTTTTTGTATTGTTTTTGTTTTTACAGTAATATAAAAACCCAAACAGAAGATTCTGATTAATAAACAAAGTGCTTGTGCGTGTTTTTGTCTTCAATAGGCTCCACTTTGTCAAAACACCACAGCAGTAGGCTACTTCTGGAAGACCGTTAGACAAAAATACCCGGATGTCTGACACATCCTGTCAGAATGGAACTGTGCTAACGCGACATGCTAATTTCTTTCTTTTTCTTCCTTTCTGTCTTTCTTTCTTTTTTTCCCCCCTCAGATGTGTGTTTACCTCCCTGATACCTCAGTAATCTTTTTTTTTTTAGCTAGCTAACCCACATTTTATAATTAGATATATGATGTAAGATGTAAGAAACCACAAATAGTAGAGGAAAAGTACCCAAATGTCTCACACAAAGTTTCAGACTGAGGAAACATAAACAACCTGAAATTGAACCTGCTGTTAAACTAAAGGGAAAGTAAACCATCAACAAGAGGTTGTAGATAATTTTTCTTCACATAACTCCATTTTGACAGATTAAAAGGTCACTATTTTAGGTTTTCTATGTCCAAAAACCACAATATTAATCAAAAACACTGAGGTAACATTAACAGCATCTCTCTGATTTCCTAAAATAATATGCTACTTTTGGATTAGCATAACCAAAACTATTAGCTAAGATTACCCAGATGTCTTATCAAATTATAACTGAAGTGTGCTAACAACTAAAACTTTTCTTTTCCAATAAAAACTACACAACTCTGTTTTGTTTTTTTGTTTTTTTTTCCAAAATAGGTCAACAGTGGAAAGATTTCTATGTTGAAAACCACAGCATTAATCCAAAAGTACCTGGATGAACACTGAGGTAAAGTTAGCAGCGTATCTCACGCTAAAATAAATGGAAATAAATCATAACAATGACAAATGGATTGTTAAAATAATTCACATTATACTATGTATGGATTAAAAGCTTAAAAGTATATTAACTCTGGATGCGAATGTCTTGTGTTTATGTCACTGTTTAAAACATTGAGGCTAAAAATTTAATTCTAAAACTTTATTTTGTCTAATTAGTACGTCTCCACTTGAAAGATTTCTATCCCCAAATTATTCGTATAAAAGTCCCTGGATAAACACTGAGGTAAAGTTAACAGTGTCTCTCACTTCAAAACCAAAGCTGCTGTTCAAGTAAAACGTAAATAAACCATCACTACGAAAACTGGATTGTTAAAATATTTTTTAGAATATTTCTTTTTCTTCACAGTACTCTAGTTTAGTCTAGTTTAATCCTGAAAGATTAGCATCTCCAAAAACCCATTCACTGTTAGCCAAAAAGTACCCAGATGTCTTACGCAGCCAATCAAAGCCGAAATGTGCTAACAAATAAAAAACTTTTTTTTCCAATAAAAGTTAACACAACTCTGTTTTTTTTTTTGTGACCAAAATAGGTCAACACTGGAAATATTTGTATGTCTAAACCAACAGTATTAATGAAAAAGTCCCTGAAGCTGGGGTTAAAGTACAAGGAAAGTAAACCATCACTATAACAAAAATGGATTTTTAAGATATTTTACTTTACATTACAGTGACAGAAAATTAAGGGCATTTATAAATAAATGTTTTGTAGTTAAGCTAGTGCTGGAAGATTAGCATGTCCAAAACTATTAAACAGTAACATTAGCAATAAAAATACCCAGATGTCTTTCTCATCCAATCTAAATTACACTAGGTGCTAATTTCTTGTCTTTACCTCACCATTTACAATAACATGCTAATGGATTAAACCTTTCGAGGCTACACACACACACACACACACACACACAACATTCAGACAACTTCCTCTTCATTTGTCTCAGAAATAACTTTAGCAGACATTAATCATGCACACACACACACACACACACACACACACACACACAAACACTTTTGAGTCATTGAGATTAATGTAATTTCTGGAATTTTCCGCTCAGATCTTGTAATAGAGCTGTATCTAAAAAAAATTACTGCTGATTAAACAGGAATTTCTATGAATAATAACTTTGCTACACACACACACACACACACACACACACACGTATACACACACACATGTATACATACACACACACACACACACACACCAAAAAATGTTGTGTTAATGAAATGTAATGTACATGCTGCATTGCTAATATAAGAAACTATAGCACACTATATTATATAATATTATTAAATAACATTAAACTCTTGAGAAGTGTAAAGCCCTTATATGGTCACTGGTTGAACCTCTAAAGGAACCGTAAAAAGGTTCTTTGCAGAACCGTACAACCATGTTGGAACCTAAGAACCCTTCATTTTCCAGTAAAGAACTTTTTCCAGTAAAGAACTCGTGACGAACCTCTTTTCCTCCCAAGAGTGTGTGTATTAACTGGATAAATTAATTTACAAATTAACTACAAATCTATTGCTCATTATTTTGTTCTTGGAACCTAGAACCTATTTAGCTATCTTGGTACTTGGTTCACTTTTAGAAAAAGGGTTCTGCAATGGTTCTTTGGATCTTTAAAAGTTCCTAGCTTCCAGAAAGGTTCTACTTGGACTCTTAAGAGGTAAATAAAAGTTGTAATAAATCACGCCGCGATTAATATACTGACGTTGTGTTTTCAGACTTCTACATCTCATATCTCTACATACGTTCTCATCCTTTAAGGGTTCCCACAGAGGGACCACCGAAGAACCGAAGAACGTTTCCCCAGAGTGTCAGTGTGATGCCGAGAGCGATGGCAGTGACAGACAGATGAATAACGTTTCCTCTGCAGTATTATTAGAGATCTTCTTTCCGAACATCATGGCAGAACATGTTGGAACATAAAGATTCATTTTTGATCTCAGACACTGATGATAAGTGATGAGTGTGTGTGAGTGTGTGTTGAGTATGAGTTGATTGTTATTCCGTTCCTTCATATGTCTGTTAGTTAAAAATAAATAATTGTCTGTTATAATAATACAGGCGGTTACATGTCTGAGGGTGTTTTCTCACTTCACGTATAATTATCACATAATTCAGTCATTATGTGTGTAATTGAATTAAGAGTCATTACTTTTTTTTTTTGCTTAGATCTATGTAACATAATACACACCTGCCAGGTATAAAGAAGTGTATTAGTACCATATAGTAATGGAATTATAATAAACAAAAATAATAAACTCCAATTTAAATAAATAGAATGATCTGCATTTTCTCTCCTCGCTGTGTAAATCCCTCTTGCTACGTTCACTACGTGTGTAGTAAGATGACACAAGGACGGGGTTTTTAACTAACAATATTACACAACTACATACAAAAACTCACGTGTGTGTGTGTGTGTGTGTGTGTGTGTGTGTGTGTGGTCATGTGGTTTATGTAATTTGTATAATCTCACACAAGTTTGAATCCCGACCATGCAATCCACAGCTGTGAGTCTTGCACTCTGGGTGGGAGGGGCCTATTTTCTATCCCTTGTCAATCACAGTGAAACTAGCCAATCATGGGCATCTGTGAGGTCGTGTATGTGGAAGAAGGCAGATAGCACTTTCCTCAGCATGAACAACGGTTTGAAAAGATGTAACATAAGATGAAGAAGTGTCAGCCTTCGCTCTCCCTGGATTGGTAGCTGCCGTATGATAGGACAGAGCTGATTGGCTGAGATTAAATTAAGGAGAAAATGGGGGAAAATCCAAAACAAAAATGATAAAAGCTCTCTGTGATTGTGTAACCATGTGGACTGTAGCACTGTGAAAACATTAAATACACACACACACACACACACATACACACCAGTCACTAATTTATGTCTTTTAATAATTTATGTTTTCTAACTCTAGTAATGATGATGATGTCATAACATTATAACTCGGGGGTGGAGTTTTCCATGACAATGACAACAGTTTTATAGAAAATATAAATCAGTAATGTTTCTGTGTGTGGTCAGTTGGTGGCAGTATTTGTGTGTGTGTGTGTGTGTGTTTGACTCTGACCTTGCCCTTTTCACACAGTGATGCAAGTCTGAGCGTGTGTTTGCTTTTTCTGTCTAGTTCTGAAAGTCCAGTCTTACACATTTACACACACTGTTCTGATCTGATGTGTGTGTTAGTGTGTGATTGTGTAGTACAGGATTGAGAAACAACCCAACACTCACTGCACACACACATGTACACTCAGATCAGATCATTAACACACCCTGCAGGAGGATAAAGTGGGTTTGGCAAATCGCTAAACGGGTGTAAAGCTCTGAAACACATGTTAGTTTTGGTAAAACACCTGAATCTTGAATATTTGCTTATTGTCTTATTGAAAAATCTAAAAAAAATCTATAACTAATAAAGGGAAAATTAATAAAAATCTAAACTGGGTGTGATAAATCAAAACTCTGATTTCTTTATACATATCAGTAAAGTAAACTTTTATGTAAATTGATCTGATAACTAACCACTAATATTTAACTTCTAATTATTTTTATAATAACTCTAAACAATATTGTCTATTGACTGTGTATCATAGTTATTGTCGTCTCCTTCCCAGTGTGGTGAATTCTGGGAAGGAGACGACAATAACAATGATACGCAGTGTGATAAACATATGTTTATAAGTCGGTGGAATAAAAACACAGACTTCCTTTATAATCATGACGCATGCAGTTTTATGACTATAATCTACTGTAATCTGTTACGGTGTACTTTAGAGACAAAAGACGTCATTATGGCTCTAATTGTCGGAGTTTTTTTTGTGACAGTGTTTGATGGTCGTGATGTAAACCTCAGGCTTCCACACTGATATCAGATGATCCTCTGATGTGCTCAGAAACCGAGCTCGGCCTGACGTAGAGAAGGACTAGTCTGAAAGGATCAGAGTTACAGACAAACCACCTTGCTAGCTTATTAAATTATTAACACATCTGTTTAGAAATATGATTTCTTTTTTTTTTTTGAACACACCACTTTTGATAATAATCGATTTATGATTGTTGCCTTTTAGATCGATGTTTTGGTCCAAATTGTCGGATCGCTACTCCCCTAGTTTGTAATAATTGGCAATAATGATAGTTTTAAAGATGTTTGGAATAAAGTCTTTAAAAATTCAGTACAGATGTACAGTAAATTGTGTATAATTTGCAGTTCAGTCACACGCTGCACCATTAGTAATAGTGTTTCATGAGAAATCTGAGTGAGTGTGAGCTTGCTGATGGGCTGTAGGTCTGCGTGCATCATTTTACTTTATTATAGTGAATTATTCTGTTATATTCTTGACCTTGACATTAATGATATTTATGCTATCATTAATTTTACTCATCATCATCATCATTTTGGTTTGATATTTGACATAATAATAAATAATGTAAAGTATAAATATAATTTCTATGGTATGGTATGCACAGAGATGTAGCTTGCACAACAAAATTCATACTTTTTCTTTACTTTCTCTTTTCTTTGGTGTTATTTCATATAATATAGCTATTATATTATACACTTCAGTGTTATAAAATATACATTTTAAATCTTAAAAGCAAAAAAAAAAAACCAGAAATTTGTTTCAGTGTAAACAAAAGCAGAGCTAGTTTCTCGGCTTTGCTTCTGTTGTTGTGTTTTTCCCGGAAGAGCCTGTCCCAGCGCCCGCCCCTGCGTCACCATGGCAACAAAACAGCGAGCCGCTTCTATATATGGTCACGGAAGTAAAGAGCAGCGGTGAGAACGAGAGACGCGCGTTTACGTGGTGATGCAAGGCGTTTACGTCAGACGCACGCACGCACGCGCGCGCACGGACAGGTTCCGTGTAGCTTGTGGGCTGCGGTGAGGCTGAAAATGGAGTCGGAATATGTGCAGAAAATAATGAATTATACTCATCAGATTATACAATTATACTCATATAATATATATTACTGCTAATGCTAGTGCTAGTGCTGGAGATAGCACCATGCTAACATGCTAATATCATACCCACATTTTGCATTAAAGTCATTTCCACCATCCAGTTCACTTCTTATTATTCCTTAATATTATTATATGTATTTATTTATTTTTTGCACATCTGCAAACATGGCATAATTTGAGGTAATAAAAATATAAAACCCAACCAAAAAGCATACTGAGTTATGGCACATGAGAAGAACAACAACAACAATAACAACAACACACTTATATCACAAACAACACATCCAGGTACAACTTTCTGACAATAAAGATATTCATCACAATATTCATAACACTGTGAAAAGAACAGTTTCACACTGTTACACACGGATTAGCAGGATGATGACACTTTGTGATGTTGTGCTCTTCATTCTCCAGTGAATGATCGTTAAGATTAAAGCCTTTTTTTTTAAATCCAGTACATTAATGGATCATTGGGTCGTTATCATGCAATGCATCATCGAAGGCCAGGAACATGATATTTCTGACGTTACAATATTCAAAATTTCCTGACGATACCTAATTTCATATCTTGTACAACAATACATATTGTTATATCATCAGCCCTGGTGTAGGTTAAAGCACGAGATCAACACCGACATGGATGGAAAGTGACGTAGTACAAAAGTGCATAAACGAGCCTCATATACGATAAATATCATACAGCACAATCTGGAAGAAATGCTCTTACAAAACAAACCTCGCCGAACGCTACACCATCGGTAACGTCTGATATAAACTGCTTTCTCTAAACAACCATTTCTGAGGGGTTTTATTTTTTTTTAAAAATGTTGAATAGCTCTTAGATATTATTCACCTTACACAGACAAAACGGTGTTTCAGAGTTCAATGACCTCCACAGTAAAGTTTCTAAAAGTGCATCACATCAAGACGGCCATGCAGCGACACATCACTGTTCATGTCTTTGTGTAGTAATAATTCTATTCTTTCTGTTTATTATTTATTTATTTTTAGAAAATCAGAGGTTCAGCTATTGACGGTTAATATTAATAATAATAATAATAATAATAATAATAATAGTTAAAAGCTCAGAGGCCCAAAAGAGGCAAGACGCCAGGAGAGCAGAAGTGCCGAGCCTCCTCCGCTCTCTAAAATCCCCTTCACTCCGAGAATTCAGCTGGAGATCAGAGTGAAGAACTGCCCCGTGTGGCATTTTGGGTGAATGTTAGGGGTTAAAATTAGACCAGTGGGTTAGTGATTAGGCTAAATTATGCCATTTGAAGTGAAAATTGTGGTATATTAGTTGGCTGTGGGTGGGGATTAGGGCATTTGGGTAAAGTATCAGTGAAAGTGGGATGATTTAGTCTGTTTAGGGTGGAGATCTGGGTACTTCCCGGTATAGATTAGAGTAGTTAAGGTTCAGAACGTTATTAGACTGGATTTTACGTGTATATAATGCTAACATGGTGGAAAGTATGGCATTTGGGGTGGTTTTGTAGTTGGAGATTGGCGTATTTTGGGAGCAGATTAAGATTTTTTGTTTGGAAATTGCAGTATTTTTGGGTAGACATCAAGGTATTTCAGTGAAGATTATGGTATTTGAGTGGAGATTATGGTATTTGAGTGGAATTTGTAGCGTTTTGGGTGGAGATTAGGGTAACTTGGGTTATTGGCACATTTTGGTTGGCTTTTAGGCCACTTTGGTGGATTTTAGAGTATTTTGGGTGGAGATTAAGCCATATTAGTGGAGATTAAGGTATTTTGGCAGAGATTAGAAATTGGGTGGAGATTAGGATAATTTTGGTGGACATTAGGATATGGAGATTAGAGTGTTTTGAGTGGAGATTAGAGTGTTTTGAGTGGAGATTAGGGTATATTTTTGGAGATTAGGGTATTTTGGCTGGAGACAGTAGCAGTATTTGGAGTGTTTTGGGTGGAAACTATGATATTTGAGTGGAGATTAGGGCATTTTAGGGTATTCTGGGTAGAGATTATGATATTTGGGTGCTCATTTTGGAAGGAAATTAAATTTTACATTTACATTGTAAATGTAAAATGTAAAACCTAATGGGTGATTAAGGAATTTACAGTGGGGATTAGGGTATTTTTGGTGGAGGTTAGGGTTATTTGGGTAGAGTTTAAGAGATTAGGCAATCTGGGAGTAGATTTGAGTGTTTTAGACATACATTAGTGTATGTGGGTGGAGATTGGGGTATTTCGAGTTATTGGCACATTTTGATTGGCTTTTATGCCACTTTGGTGGATTTTAAAGTATTTTTTGGCTGGAGATTAGGCCATATTAGTGGAGATTAAGGTATTTTGGCAGAGATTACAAGTTGGGTGGAGATTAGGATATATTTGGTGGACATTAGGGTAATTTAGGTGGAGATTAGGGTATTTTGGGTGGGATGCGTGGTATTTTGTTGGAGATTAGGATGTTTTTAATTGGAGATTAGGGTATTTTGGTTTGGATCTGTAGGTTTTCATGGAGATTAGGGTATTTTGGGTGGAGATTAGGGTATTTTGGGTGGAGATTAGGGTATTTTATGTGGAGATTAGAGTATTTTGGGTGGTGATTAGGGTATTTTGGGTGGTGATTAGGGTATTTTGGGTGGAGATTAGGGTATTTTGGGTGGTGATTAGGGTATTTTGGGTGGAGATTAGGTTATTTTTCGGTGGAGATTAGGGTATTTTGGGTGGAGATTATGGTATTTTGGGTGGTGATTAGGGTATTTTGGGTGGAGATTAGGGTATTTTGGGTGGCGATTAGGGTATTTTGGGTGGAGATTAGGGTATTTTGGGTGGTGATTAGGGTATTTTGGGTGGAGATTAGGGTATTTTGGGTGGAGATTAGGGTATTTTGGGTGGTGATTAGGGTATTTTGATTGGGGGTTAGTATGTTTGGGTGGAGATTAGGGTATTTTGGGTGGAGATTAGGGTATTTTGGGTGGCGATTAGGGTATTTTGGGTGGTGATTAGGGTATTTTGGGTGGTGATTAGGGTATTTTGGGTGGAGATTAGGGTATTTTGGGTGGTGATTAGGGTATTTTGGGTGGAGATTAGGGTATTTTGGGTGGCGATTAGGGTATTTTGGGTGGTGATTAGGGTATTTTGGGTGGAGATTAGGGTATTTTGGGTGGTGATTAGGGTATTTTGATTGGGGGTTAGTATGTTTGGGTGGAGAGTGGTTGAATGAGATTAGAGAAATAAGTAAATCTTTTGTCACGCTGTATATAAATCTCGTCTCTTCTTCAGCTCAGATCTTCATAACGTCAGCAGGGTGGAGTTTTCGGCTGCAGGTTTCATTTTCCCGCCCTCGCACTCCTCAGCCTGAGTGAAATCGAACGTCAGAGGCTCTAGACTTCCTCCCATGCTCATGTAGAGCGTCTCCCACTCGCTCAGGCCCAGAGAGGCGCTCAGGTCGATGTCGGGCACCAGCAGGTCCATGTCATCGTCATCGTACTCCATTTTGGATCCAAGCTCCTCCATGGCCACGTCCTTGATG
>NC_069739.1:639749-649749 GCF_027358585.1 Pangasianodon hypophthalmus
GGGACGAAGGGACCGTCGTCGGAGCTCTGACACACACACACACACACCACAATTAGCATGTTCATCCTGCTATACTGAGCTTCAGATAATTGCAGCAATTAATAATGATTCATTAATGAATATTTCATCATTACACATGAATAATTAATCATTAATACCTGTCCATCAACCTTCTAATTAACGTTTCCTTTTTACAATCGATATTTTAATACAAAAAAAAATGTGCATCAAGTTAATATCAGATAAATCATGATTTTAACGTCATCACTAATCAAAGACACTCATCATAATAATCAGGTACATGACAAATCCATAACCTCCATGTTTCCCTGTCCTTTGTCTCCAGATGCTAAACGCACATCTGCTTAATGACATGATGCAATCAATCAATTTAAAATATATATATATAATGATAATAATAAATAATAAATAATAATAATAATCATTTAGGTCACGTGTACCTGCGCGAGCGCCTCCTTGGCAGACAGCTGGCCGCGAGACGAGGACCCGGTTTTAGGCATCTTCTGATTGTAAAATAACAAAAATGCAATCAAATCCTGCAACAGTGATTCTACACTATCGGCTGCAGCACGTGTGCTGATGATACAGGAGGTGTTTTTTGGTTGTTGTTTGCTTGTTTTTGAATGTTGTAAAGGGTTGAGCTGGAATTCAGCAGGGCACTAATCCGCACAGCTCCGGCGCTCCTGCGCTTCTGTAGTGAAGCGACAATTTTATGAATGAAATCTGTGAGACCGGACTGTACCACCCTGAGCTCATGGGGGGAGGAGGGGGGGGGGTGAGGTGTTTAAAATAAGAGAGGAGGTGTAGAAATATCATGTCACGTTCCCTTTTTTTTGCACTTGCATGCTGTGCATGTGATCCATAATAAATAAAATCACCCAAATGTGTGTATATGTGTGTATATGTGTGTATATGTGGGTTTTTTATTTATTTTTGCAATACTTATATTAATTATTAGAATAATAACAACAATGTAAAGGGAAAATGAATATAAATTACATCATAGATGCACATGTGCACATTACTAGCTTGCTTTTATTTGTAAAGACACCTCAGTATCAGTACAGCTGTGTCTTTTATTCTATTACAGTTATAATAATTTTTAAAAAAAATGACATACAGGCCACATGCATGTGCTTTAATAGACAACCAGGCATTCATACTAAGTCAATATTTCACAGTTAGTGACATATATTCAGAATTTTACTGCATTATTCACTCATAATAATGCATACAGGTCAGATATGTGTGCCTTAAACCTTTATATTCATCACAAAATTATAATTAGAATACTTCTTTTTAAATAAAAATATAGATTATGTTGTTCCTTTGGTGCTTTGAGTCATTTAATCGGCTCAGGATGCGGAATATAAATGATTATTGCTATCATTTTTCTGTATTTTTTTAACACACTGCATGATGGAGAAGCACAAAGTGCTGCAGCAACAAGACGCACGCGAGCCAATCACAAGACGCGGCGCACGGCAGCCAATCAGAGCGCAGCGCGCGCGCTCTGCGTGCCACTTGTGACCATGTTTGGTGTTTCCGGCGAGGCGCCATTGCGGCAGAGATGAGCCGTTTGTGGCTATTTTTGTCTCGTCGTCGGACTTGAATTTAGAAACGACACACACCACACGACTGTTCAGAGTTGTCACTGTAGTGCTGAAGTGGTGGACAGTGTTTTAAATCATACTCTGTGTTTCAATAAAAAGAATGAATGATTGAATAAATAATAAATCTGTTGTTTAAGCGGCTCGCGCCTGCACGGCTCGCGCTTCCTGTCATGGCGTGAGGAAGCGGAAGTGTGCAGCCGCTGAGATAATGGCGACTTTTCTCTGAAATAAAACATGAGGTCATTTGTGTGTGTGTGAAAACAGAGACTTCTTAGTTTCTTGTGTTCGGTCCAAGTGTTTCCCGGCAGCCCCGGCACGCCCCCTGGCCGGTCTGGGCGCGTGAGTGTCGGTCAGTCCGCCCCGGAATCCCTCCATTACACCTCCAGTTAGTTATTTATTTATCAATTTATTGATCTATTTACTGCATTCAGACTTGAACAGAACATTAAAGACTAACACATGTGCAAATGTAAGTAATTACTGACTGACTTACAGTGATTACAACAGCTACACACTCACTACAACACAATCAACACACAGAAAATATATTTATAATAAAATTACAACAATATACTGTAAAGGGTGAAACTAATCAAATCATTTCCTGGCATTATCATTTCCCATCATCCCCTCAAAGCCTCTGTATATAAAGATAGCTCCTTTTTAAAGACATAAAGTCTCAGTTGTGAAAATTATTCTAACAAAAGAACTAAACAGTTTATAACAAAGTTTACACTTTCAGCCTCTAAAACTACTCCAGATTTCACCACATTACATCTCATTACAGGTAAAATAGAAATATTGTTTGTTTCATCCAAATATATAAATCAATACAAAGTGGATTAACCAAATTACTTTAAAAATTAAATAAATAAACGTTCAACAGTTTCTCTATCATTATTATGATAACGATTATATAAATGTTTCTATGTCATTATTACGATCATTATATATTATTATTACGATTATGATTATTATTATTACGATTATGGCATGAATTTTGACATTAAATCTTATTCTTAGAGATTCCTTAGCTGGGTAAATATCATACATCACACTTTTAAAATGCACTTCTTTCCATTTAGGTGGAAGGAGAAATAAAAGGTATTTGCTTCTGAACTCATTCACTGATTTTCTCCTGAGATGTTGAAAAGTATAATCTCTTCTTACAGACCAGGATACAGCTTTCCTGCACAAGACAGTTTGTTATAATCCTGTTAGGACAAAACTTATGCCTACTTTTGCCTAAACTAAGATCAGATATCTTGGGAATGACTGCAGAATATGGTAAAGGAATATTTCTCATCCCAAACACCTCTCTAAAACATGCATCCTTTAAAATTTAAAAGTATAGAACTTAAAACAATACAAGAAGAAAAAACAATGTTTGTTAAATATGTCCTAATTTGCCCATCATGAAAATGAGAAAATAAAGAAAGTATGAAAAAGTAAAGTAAAAATTGTAACAACAAATCTAATAGTCACGCATTCGCATCACAGTTTAACAAACTGTTGTGTTGAATTATTTAAAAACAGTTTACATACGTATTTCTATATTGTGCATAGTTTCTTGAATAAACTACTCACTACTCATTTTCTTTTCACAAAGTTTTTAAATAAGACTCACAAAACAATCGACTATTACGTATGTGATAATTTGCATATCGCAAAAAAATTACAAACAGATTTCACTCAGAGTGTGTTTTAAATTTAAACAACAAACCAAATAGTCAGGCTTTCACATCACAGTTTAACAAAATGTGTTGAATTATTTAAAAACACTGCATAGTTGCTTGAATAAACTACTCACTACTTAAGATATTAAAAATCAAAAATCCTAACGAAACTTTCTTACCACAGGATCAGATTTCATCCAATATATTAGAATTTCCTTGTAAAAAAAATTATTGTAAATATGGAAATGAGACAAAATGAAATGGGAAAATGATTAACATGCATTGTGCTAATTTGCATATCACAAAAAAGATTTCATCAGTCAAAGGATTTTTTTTTATAATAATAATAATAATAATAATAATAATAACAAACCTACCTGTTCCTGAAGAACTTCCTACAGAATTCACATCCAGAAGTTCGGTCTACGGATCGGACTCACCCTGAATTTTTTTCTGCATATGATAAAGACAACACGGTGACAACAAGTCACTTCTGTAACTCTCTTATCTCTGGATATGAGCTCCGGCCAAGTACTACAAGTGTTATCAGGTGATGGTGTGTTTGTGTGATATCAGAAGTACACACACACAGACACACACAGACCCACACACACATGTATGAGGAAATCAGAGCTGATTAGATTTAGCACTTCCATAACAGCACAGGACAGAGTAAATAAGATGGTGCTTGAGATAAGTGTGTGTGTCAAAACCACCAGACACCGGAAAAGCTTTCTTTCCATGTGCAATCAGATTCATGAATGCTTAATTACTTCAAAACAGGATGAATGTGTCACTGACAGCAGTGTGTTTGTGTTCAGTTAAGCAAATTCACGAGTAAGACTGCTGTTGTTCTGAATATCAGCACGGCTGTGATTCGGCTGTAGTCACGAACCCGTGTGCTGATGTTCACTACAACTGCGAGTGTAGTTGCTTTTATTGCTTTTATACAACAGTTCTCTAAACAAGAAATTACTGACATTTCAGACACAATATGGCTAAATATTTCATTATTTCATTTAACACACAAACTGACCGCATGACTGACTGTCAGCCTGTAGTACGTGTAGTACCGGTTTTAGTGTAACGAAATTTTTCTAGAATTGGGATTTAACATGGCAAACACGGCTCTACAAACGTGTGTTATATTACCATTGTTGTCTATGTCCTGGTCTTTGTTTTCTTATTGTCATGTGTAACGTCTATAAGCACAATGAGAACTCAACAACCGAGTTAAATTTCTCGTACACTCCGATCCTGATAGTAAACAATAAATAACACATACGTACAGGACATGATTGCAGCGAGGAGCTGATGAACGAAGGCAGTTATCTTATCTTAAACAGGATTTTGTGCAAACATTCAGGGATAAAGTCAGAAAGTGATCTGGAATAAATGTGAAATGTGAATGTTTGATTCATTTAAATCAATAATCTTCTAAAGTATAATAAAATATAATGTCTTAGAGAAGTGTGGATGTTATTGTAAATGATCTTTTTCCCTTTTTTCTTGTAATAACTTCATGGTTTTTAATGTACAGGCTTTAAAACAACACATATCTGGGTTTTAGTGTTTGAGGTAGTGTTTAGCTCCAACTGGATTAGCTGGGGTTTATTGTTTTTATTTACTTATTTATTTTTTTAAAAAAAAGGTAAAAACGTAAACATTTTCTGTGAGATTTCACGTTCATTTGCCTCACAGAAGTGTTTTGAAAGTGTAAAAACAAATCATCCTGTGTCATGTTTGCATTTGTTTTCGTATTTCACAATCTGTTCCTCTTAACAAGCTAAAGGGCTAACCAGCTAAGCGAAAGGAACACACTGATGACGTCGGCGTGCGGTCGGATTATACCGGTTTAAACCGTCCCAGCCGCTCGCGTGAGGTAAACACGCGCGCGCGCGCACACACACACACACACACACAAACCAGCCAGGCTATTAGAACGAACAGCGGCACCCGGAACAGACGTTCCGCCAATCAGAGCGCGGCTGCCGACGTCACTGGGAGGGGCGTCTCCATGACAACGCTGGGCAGGTTAAACAAAACAGGAGCTGCAGGCGCGCGCGCCATAGAAACGCTGAGGCAGGCTGTTTATTTCTGCCGTTAATGAAGAACAGAGTGTGTTTTTCTCTCCACTAATCCTCTCTCTCTCTACACACTCACCTCAACACTGGCTTTCACACAGTTATTCACCATAAATCTGATGAAAGCATGCGTTTTCTTTCTGTTAAACACGTTTCACACTATCCAAAACCCTGTTCTATTACACAGATATTACAGGCGTATGGGGCTGCAGCACAGTGATGACGTCAGACACACTCTGTCTTTACACAGATATAAAGATAAATTTGTAATTTATTCCTTGTTACAGTGTACTATCACAAACCATATGCATTATTTAATAACACTATAACTCTATTAACGTTGAATATTTATTATACAGCACACATAATGATAATATATAGCACTTTAAACACTTATAACGAATGAATAATAATAATAAAAATAATTATAATAATCCGATCCTACACCTTATCCATAGAGTTAGAGTTAGGAGTTATAATGTTTTAATAATATTGTAATTATTCTGATATTAAACTAGCACATGAATGCTTTGTTATTATTGTTAGCATTGCATTGCTAATAATAATAATTCAACAGGGTTTTAATTTTTTGTGTCATGATATTATTGCTTGGTTAATGCTTAACTAGAACTCTGTCTCTGTCTGTCTATCTAAATATATCTCTTTATTTACATGAACACATCCGGGAATTCCTTTTCCGCATTGTTGTTGTGTTTCTAGCTTCACACGGAGATTAGCATATTGACATGGCGACGGTTAAAACTTCTAAATGGAACGCGCTTGCTTTTAAAAAAAAAAAAAAACGGTCATTATTCTGACGTAATGGTCTCGCGCTGTCTACAGAGTGATTTCCCATCAGCGCCCCGCCCACACCAGCGCTGTCAGGATGCGATTGCCATATAAGGTAAATGACGCCATGGGATCCCCTGCTTTGGAACTTGAGCCATTCATATCAGTACGGTATTAAAAGCAGGTGGAATCAGACACAACGCCGCTGGATTACAGGTAGATTCCAGGCTTTTTGGAGAAAATGTCGCGTTGATTAGTGTACTGAATCACTTCCAGACGGTTTATTTGTGTTTCTCGCGTTCGTCTTGTGTGAACTCTGTCCTAGAAGAAGCCACGCCCGTTTCTGCTTGCGTCATCGGGAGATATATAAAAGCAGCTGAGCGCCACACAGGCAGCACTTCAACTTCGGAGACGGAAACAGAGCAAGAAGACAGAAAACAAGCAGCAGCAGGAGCAGAGAGTTAAACAGCGAGACAAGGGAGACGCCAGATACTTCCTCAGCTCTCACTGCGGCTTCTTTTGGATTTATTCCGGATTAAAAGAAAGTCTTTCGGGTTTAATAACGCCATGTTTTCCACCATCGGTACTGACCTGACCTACAGCAGCATGGCTTCTCCTCTCACCCCAGCTCAGGTAAGCACAGCTTCAGTGTTTTACAGCTTCATTCTGCTTTCCTCTCCGTTACTCCTTCATCATAACCTCACTTTTCTGCTCATGGAAAAGTCACGTCCTTCTGAAGGACACTGTTTATACATTTTTTTTGCATGTTCCTTTGTAAAAAAAAAAAAAAAAACTGGAGTTTTTTCATTTAAACTGATTTGCATGGACTGAAGGAGCATTTCATGTTTACGCTTCAGGATTTCACGGACCTCGCGGTGTCAGGAGCGTCCTTCGTTCCCACCGTCACCGCCATCTCCTCCAGCCCGGACCTGCAGTGGATGGTCCAGTCGGTGGTGTCGTCCGTGGCTCCGTCTGAGAGCCGGGTCCATCCCTACTCCTCCGACATGACCTTCTCCAGAGCCAGAATGGTGAAGACTGTGAGCGGAAACAAGGCTCCAAGCACCGCCAGCCGCAGGGGCAAAATCGAACAGGTAAATATCCTTACTATACTGTAGCTATTCCTGTAATAATAATAATAATAATAATAATAATAATAATAATGTGCAATGTTTTTTTCTTTTTAATTAACACTCAGTGGGATGGAAATGAACCTCTTTTGCTCTTGTTTACAGCTCGCTCCAGAGGAGGAGGAAAAGAAGCGTCTTCGTCGTGAGCGAAACAAGATGGCGGCCGCTAAATGCCGCAACAGGAGACGCGAGCTCACGGACACCCTGCAAGCCGTAAGTATTAATTACTTCCTCTTTTAATCGTATCGACATCCACACACACAAACACCACATGAATTAAGGATCCAACTAACGAGGTATTTTTCTCGCTTCTGAAGGAAACGGACAAGCTGGAGGACGAGAAATCGGCTCTGCAGAACGACATCGCCAGTCTCCTGAAGGAGAAAGAGCGTCTGGAGTTCATCCTGGCTGCACACCAGCCCATCTGCAAGATCTCGCCCCAGATGGACTCGTCCTTCACCAAGCCCTGCGTCTCTCCGGCGTCATCAGAAAGCGCAGTGACCTCTGGACCTTCGACGCTGACCACCACCACCACGACCTCCGTGAAGCTCTCCGACCTCGAGTCCACTCTGGAGGCTTCGCTTGATCTTCTCAGCAAATCCGAGATGGACACGGCGCGCTCGGTGCCGGACATCGACCTGTCAAACTCCCTGTACGCCGCTCAGGACTGGGAGCCACTTTACACGCCGGCCAGCCTGGACCTGGAGCCTCTGTGCACGCCCGTGGTGACCTGCACGCCCACCTGCACGTCCTACACGTCTTCCTTCGTCTTCTCGTACCCGGACGGCGACGCCCTCTCCGGCTGCGGCCAGCTGCGTCGTCGCGAAAACGGCGGCAACGAGCAGACGTCCGATTCGCTCAACTCGCCCACCCTGCTCACGCTATAAGGGCGCCAATACTTATTCTTCTCCATCATCCTCACATCAACACTGACCTTAAAGACTTTAACAGTACAGGGCTACAGACTCCACTAAGCAATCTTTTATTTTTATTCTTATTATTACTATTACTATGTTATTGTTATTTTATTATTATAAGTAACGCATATGAATGAGCCTCTTCAACATGTAGCATGGTTTTTGTGTTTCATTATGCAGATATCGTGTAGAAAATATGTCTAAATAAATATATAAATAAATAATCGTTTATGGTGCTCGATAAACTGTAACGTGGTCTCAGCAATATTCCGAAACTCGTATGAATTTGTGCGTTTTCTTTATCTAGCCGTCGCGCTACTCTGCTAACGTTACGCAAAGTTTTCTGTGAAACATCGTCTTACGAATAAATTATGGATTGTTTTTATTTTTATACTGGAATGTGAGTAAAAGCAAATGGAACGATTTGCTGAATAAAAACTAATAATAAATATTAATTACACAACATTTTCTGTGTGTGTGTGTGTGTGTGTGTGAGAGAGAGAGTGTGTGTGTGTGTGAGAAAGAGTGTGAGTGTGTGTGTGTGTGTGTGTGAGAAAGAGTGTGAGTGTGTGTGTGTGGTGTGTGTGTGTGAGTGTGTGTGTAGAGTGTGTGTGTGTGTGTGTTGTGTGTGTGTGTGAGTGTGTGTGTGTGAGTGAGTGTGTGTGAGTGTGTGTGTGTGTGTGAGTGTGTGAGTGTGTGTGAGTGTGTGTGAATGTGTGTGTGTGTGTGTGTGTGAGTGTGTGTGTGTGAGTGTGTGAGTGTGTGTGAGTGTGTGTGAATGTGTGTGTGTGAGTGTGTGTGTGTGTGAGTGTGTGTGTGTGAGTGTGAGTGTGTGTGTGTGTGAGTGTGTGTGTGTGAGTGAGTGTGTGTGTGTGAGTGTGTGTGTGTGTGTGAGTGTGTGAGTGTGAGTGTGTGTGTGTGTGTGTGTGTGAGTGTGTGTGTGTGTGTGTGTGAGTGTGTGTGTGTGTGTGTGTGTGAGTGTGTGAGTGTGAGTGTGTGTGTGTGTGTGTGCATGTGTGTGTGTGAGAGAGAGAGTGTGTGTGTGAGAAAGAGTGTGTGTGAGTGTGTGTGTGAGTGAGTGTGTGTGTGAGTGTGTGTGTGTGTGAGTGTGTGTGAGTGTGTGTGTGTGTGTGTGAGTGTGTGTGAGTGTGGGAGTGTGTGTGAGGTGTGTGTGAGTGTGAGTGTGTGTGTGAGTGTGTGTGAGTGTGTGTGTGTGTGTGAGTGTGTGTGAGTGTGTGTGAGTGTGTGTGTGAGTGTGTGTGTGAGTGTGGGAGTGTGTGTGAGTGTGAGTGTGTGTGTGAGTGTGAGTGTGTGTGTGTGTGTGTGTGTGTGTGTGTGTGTGTGTGTGTGTGGTAATCTGAAGTGTTACATCACGTTCAAGTAAAAAGCTGAAATGATGAAGTTTGTAAAACTCTGAACTGAAACAGTGGCTTTGCCAAGTGACAGTAAATGAAACTTTCCTTACACGTTGCCGCGGAAACCAGCAAGTGACGTACGTAGTGATGTAACACAGCCGTCGCTCTGTGCGGCGCTAACTAACTAACTAACTAACACATCTCGCACGTCACGCTGATCTGTGATGAAACCCAACGCTTCTGAAACTTTCCTGACCAAACTGAAGTTGGGAAATTTTTAGCGAGGAGGCGGCGGAGTTCTTGATTTATTTTATAGTAAACACGCTAACGTATGAGTAGCGTTATAGTAAACAAGCTAATGAATGAACTAGCGTTAAGTAAACGCACTAATGTATGAACTAGCGTTATAGTAAACACG
>NC_069739.1:652838-665338 GCF_027358585.1 Pangasianodon hypophthalmus
GATTAGATGTTTCTGGTGCAGCTGGTTAGAAGGTGACGGATTATTTGATTTAATATTAGGATTATTTTCAGTAGCTGATGTTCGCTGGCGGTTTATTGATGTCGTGGCGGTTGGTTTTTGTGATTAACGCTGGATTGTCATTCAATAAACTTTGTTACTTTAAACAGTTCTGAGTTTGAGCTTTTTTTATTCACACATTTTAATATTAAAGGACGAGGGAACAGGGACGTGAGTCCCGCAGCTTTTTATTTAAAAAATACTAAATAAACACCGTGTGGTTTAAGTCACTGAATTTAAATCTGAACTTAAGCAAATATATATTTAAAAAAATATATTAAATGTTATAAAATGTGTTTATCGTATTAAAGTTACAATCAATCAGAATATAAGTGACAAACCTTATGTTATTTATTTTATATTAATAATTTTATGAGTAAATACCTGTATTATATCTCATATATATTTATAAATATAGATAAAGTAATAAAATCTCCCTCTGGTGCTATAAACAAACAAATAAAGAAATATTCATCTCTCCTTCTTTCCTTCTTTTGTAAAATCCTTTTACATGTCTACATAAAATCTCTACATGTCTTTCTTTCTTTACTTCTTTTTGTCTTCATTTGTTTTTCTTTCTTTCGTTCCTTCTTTAAGTGTTTATTTGTTTATCACTTACTTCTTTCGTTACTTTTGTTCTTTCCTCTTTGTTTCTTTCTTTCTTCTGTTTCAGCTCTGAATGTGTGTGTGAACTCAAAGCAGAAATTAATTTATAAAATGCAGATTATTATTATTATTATTATTATTATTATTATTTTAACCTTATTGCACTTTCTATATCTGTACATTAATGATCCGTTTGATTTATTTATTTATTTATTTCACTTCTTTTCTAAACTCGGAGACTCTGACACATTTCCGAACACGATTTTTTTTCACTCTGATGTGAATTTGTGTTTTTCACTCTTCAGTGCGTCAGTGTGTGATGTTTATGAGCCACAGTGTGATTTCCGGTTGCTTGGAATTGTGGGTAAAAAAGTCCGAATAAAAGGAAATGATCACTCGGTGGCTCTGAAGTGTTTTATAGTCGTAGTTCTGCAGATGTTAGTGTATATAATATTATTATTATTAATATTACAGATCATTAATGTACAGATTCAGTCATAATATTCAATTCAGTGTTATTTGTTTAGCGCTTTTAACAACGGACATCGTCACAAAGCAGCTTTACAGAGAGATATAAATTCAGGATATAAGTTTTAAATGTATGAATTTATCTCTAATGAGCGAGTCAGAGGTGACGGTGGTGAGGAAAAACTCCCTGAGACGACATGAGGAAGAAACCTTGAGAGGAACCAGACTCAGAGGGAACTCATCCTCATCTGAGTGCAACGGATAGTGCGATTATAAATAAATCCCTTCTATTATTGTGTACTATATGGACAAATAGTGCAGTTGTGTAACCAGGAAATTCATTTCCACATGAAGTCTGTGTTGTTGAAGTTATAAACTGTTCACTGATGGAGACCTGAGTGAGAAACTGTTCAGTCCTGAAGCTATAAAAGCAGAAGATGATGTATTTATTCTGTCCTCTGCACTGTTCGGATAAAACATCTGCTTATAAACACATTCTCAGGGCCTTCACGCTGTTCCTCTGGACAGAACTGCAGTGTGTGTGTGTGTGTGTGTGTGTTTAAATAAATGCATCTTATTGTATACATCATGTGTGTTTGTGTGTTCTTGTGTTTAAATGAAATTTTCTGCTTAAACAGATACAATCTCATACTTTCATAAGGAAATGAAACCCTTTCTGAGGTGAAGCTGATTTGCATATTCATATTTTTTTTTCTTAGATTTTTAATGCTATAGGTGCAAAAAGTCTAAATGATGCTAATCATATGGAGATTTCGTCCACAGTAATGACCGCAAACACCAACGATAATTCCTTCATTTCTGTTAAAAATAAGAAAAAAAGAGGTTTTTTTTGTTTGTTTGTTTTTCACCCACATTAATTTAAACTTAAGTAATTTTATTTAAATAAAATAAAGTAGTTTATTTCCTGTTTATTTGTAGGAAACTGTTCTGTAAACCATCAGCCATCAACCCCAGTGGTTTATATTCATGATTTTAATTGTATGTGTTTTTGTTGTCTATCTATCCATCTATTTATCTATCCATCCATCCATCCGTCTGTGTATCTATCTATCTATCTATCTATCTTTACATTTTTAAACTTTTTTTTCCCCGAACTCTTATTTTGAAATATTTGCCTTCCCGAGACCGTAAGTCAGTGTGGTTTTCGTGGCTAGCTTCACACTGTTTCTGTACACAAACGTGTAATCAATCAATCAATCTATCTATCTATCTATCTATCTATCTATCTGTTATATTAATTATTATATTATTTTATATTATATTAATCTATTAATTAAAATGAATCACAATGTTATATGTTTTATTTATTTATTTATTTAGCTTTTGTTTATCCTTTCTCTTTTTCCTTCTTTACTCCTTCAAGATTTAATTCCCATTTAGATTTTTTAAAAATTATTTTCAGCCAAACTTATTAAATTATTCAGTGAAACAAAGTAATAACACAATTTCTAGTTTTATGTAGAGCTCTGTTATTGAAGGAAGCTATGTAGATGATAATTCCTGTATTTTTATATTCACATTTTTTGAAATTTTAGTGTTTATTTATTATTATTATTATTTTAAAAAATATATATTTAATGAGACCGGAAGTGAAAGCGTTGTTGTGGCTAGCTTCACATTGTTTCTGTCTACACGTCTGTGATGAGGTTTTCCTTTTTTTTTTTTTAATCCGATTCTCATTTGATTTTTATTGTTTGTTTATTAATTTCCAGAAACACTAATTTATCATGTTGAGTAAAAAAAAATAGTTGCTTTTTATATTAATAACTGAATAATCCCGACCTTTTAATTTGAAATATCTGTCATTAAGGCGAACTTGTAATTTGAAATATCTGTCATAAGGCGACCGGAAGTGAATAGAGGCTAGTTACTGAAGCTAGTTTGACGCTGTTTCTGTACACAGGTGTGTGAACAGACTTTCTTTCTTTCTTTCTCTCTGTAAGATTTAATCTCTGTTCTACGTTTAGTTTTTAATCTAAGCGAATTGCTCGTGTTGAGTAAAATACAGTAGTTTAACTGATATTTGTATTTTAACTGCATTTTCTTCTGTTTATTCATAACCGTAGAGTTTTCACCGAACTTTTAATTTGAAGTATCTGTCATAAGGCGACCGGAAGTGGCTCGAGGCTGCTGTTTGTGTGCGCAGGAGAGAGAGTGTGTGATCAGACTGTGATCGCTGTGTCTCTCTGAGTGTTTACTGGTGTGTATCCCGGTGTGTGTGTGTATCCCGGTGTGTGTGTGTGTGTGTGTGTGTGTGTGTGGGACCGGAAGTGGAGAGATGCCGGGAGCGGATAAGGAGACGGATCTGTCGGAGCGCATTGAGGCGTTTCTGGCGGAGCTGAAGCGCAGCGGCAGCGGCTCCGGATCAGCGCGCGGCTCGGCGGAGACAGCGAGAGACACCGCGGCTTTACTGCGGAGGATCACCGCTCAGGCCCGCTGGAGCAGCGCCGGTGTGTTCCTCACTCTCTCACTCTCTCACTCTCTCCATCCCTCACTCTCTCACTCTCTCCATCCCTCACTCTCTCACTCTCTCCATCCCTCACTCTCTCACTCTCTCACTCTCTCCATCCCTCACTCTCTCACTCTCTCCATCCCTCACTCTCTCACTCTCTCACTCTCTCCATCCCTCACTCTCTCCATCCCTCACACTCTCACTCTCTCCATCTCTCACTCTCTCACTCTCTCCATCCCTCCATCTCTCACTCTCTCACTCTCTCTATCCCTCACTCTCTCACTCTCTCCATCCCTCCATCCCTCACTCTCTCACTCTCTCCATCCCTCCATCCCTCACTCTCTCACTCTCTCCATCCCTCACTCTCTCACTCTCTCCATCCCTCACTCTCTCACTCTCTCCCTCTCTCCATCCCTCCATCCCTCACTCTCTCACTCTCTCCATCCCTCACTCTCTCACTCTCTCTATCCCTCACTCTCTCACTCTCTCTATCCCTCACTCTCTCACTCTCTCCATCCCTCACTCTCACTCTCTCCATCCCTCACTCTCTCACTCTCTCACTCTCTCCCTCTCTCCATTCCTCCATCCCTCACTCTCTCACTCTCTCTATCCCTCACTCTCTCACTCTCTCACTCTCTCCATCCCTCACTCTCTCACTCTCTCACTCTCTCCATCCCTCACTCTCTCACTCTCTCACTCTCTCCATCCCTCACTCTCTCACTCTCTCCATCCCTCCATCCCTCACTCTCTCACTCTCTCACTCTCTCTATCCCTCACTCTCTCACTCTCTCACTCTCTCCATCCCTCACTCTCTCACTCTCTCACTCTCTCCCTCTCTCCATCCCTCCATCCCTCACTCTCTCACTCTCTCCCTCTCTCCATCCCTCCATCCCTCACTCTCTCACTCTCTCCATCCCTCACTCTCTCACTCTCTCCCTCTCTCCATCCCTCCATCCCTCACTCTCTCACTCTCTCCATCTCTCCATCCCTGACTCTCTCACTCTCCATTTCTCACTCTCTCCATCCCTCCATCCCTCACTCTCTCCATCTCTCACTCTCTCACTCTCTCCATTCCTCCATCCCTCACTCTCTCCATCTCTCACTCTCTCACTCTCTCCATTCCTCCATCCCTCACTCTCTCACTCTCTCCATCCCTGACTCTCTCACTCTCCACTTCTCACTCTCTTCATCCCTCACTCTCCATTTCTCACTCTCTCCATTCCTCCATCCCTCACTCTCTCACTCTCTCCATCCCTCACTCTCTCCATCCCTCACTCTCTCCATCCCTCACTCTCTCACTCTCTCCATCCCTCACTCTCTCACTCTCTCCATCCCTCACTCTCTCACTCTCTCCATCCCTCACTCTCTCACTCTCTCACTCTCTCCATCCCTCCATCCCTCACTCTCTCACTCTCTCCATCCCTCACTCACTCTCTCCATCCCTCACTCTCTCCATCCCTCCATCCCTCCATCCCTCACTCTCTCACTCTCTCCATCCCTCACTCTCTCCATCCCTCACTCTCTCACTCTCCATTTCTCACTCTCTCCATCCCTCACTCTCTCCATCCCTCCATCCCTCACTCTCTCCATCCCTCACTCTCACCATCCCTCCATCCCTCACTCTCTCACTCTCTCCATCCCTCCATCCCTCACTCTCTCCATCCCTCCATCCCTCACTCTCTCCATCCCTCACTTTCTCCATCCCTCCATCCCTCACTCTCTCACTCTCTCACTCTCTCACTCTCTCCATCCCTCACTTTCTCACTCTCTCTCTCTCTCTCTCACTCTCTCACTCTCTCCATCCCTCATTCTCTCCATCTCTCACTCTCTCCATCTCTCCATCCCTCCATCCCTCACTCTCTCCATCCCTCTATACACTCTGTACACAGTTCACACACACTGACGCGCTCAGATCTCAGCTCTGGAGTGTGAGAGGATGAAAGTAATGGCACCCCTGTGTTAGTCTTCACCTCCCTAACGCACAGTGTGAATTTAGTGAAAATCGGAGAACGTCAGATTTTTCACCCAAAAAAATAGTAAGGGGTTAGCCTTTGTGTTTTTTTCAGCGAAAAATTCAACGTCCTCCGATTTTCACTAAATTCACACGGTGTGTTAGGGAGGTGAAGACTAACACAGGGGTGCCATTACTTTCGTCCTATCGCACTCCAGAGCTGAGATCTGAGCTCCTCATTTCCAACATATTACACTCAATAAAACACACAGGATTGAGATCCACAAATTTAAACATTTTACTGCTGAATATGAGGTACAGTTACAGGTACAGGTACAGCTACAGGTACAGTTACAGGTACAGGAACAGGTACAGGAACAGGTACAGGAACAGATACAGTTACAGTTACAGGTACAGGTACAATGCAGTTACTGTTACAGCTACAGTGCATTTGTGGTGCAGTTACACTGGCAGGTACAGTTACAGTACAGATATAGGTGTGATTACAGTGGGTTACAGTAGTTACATTACAATTAGAGTACAGTTACAGCATCAGTACAGTTACAGTACACTTATAATAATGGTACAATTAGAGTACGGTTACTGTTACATTACAGCTACTGTGCATTCGTGGTACAGTTCCATTGGCAGGTACAGTGTAGTTACAGGTGTAGTTACAGTAGTTATGTTTACATTTACAGTTACAGATTCATTACGTGTACAGTTACAGTGTAGTTACAGAACAATTACAGTACATTCCAGGTACAGTTACAGCACAGTTACAGTTAGTGTAGTTACGGTTACAGCGTCAGTACAGTTAGTGTAGTTACGGTTACAGCCTCAGTACAGTTAGTGTAGTTACGGTATAGTTACAGGTGTGGTTACAGTAGAGTTACAGTAGATATAGTACAGTTATAGGTATAGTTACATGTACAGTTACAGTGTAGTTATAGTGTAGTTATAGTGTAGTTACAGTACAGTTACAGAACATTAGTTACAGGTGTAGTTACAGGTGTAGTTACAGGTGTGGTTACAGTAGAGTTACAGTAGGTATGATAGTTATAGTACAGTAGTTATAATGTTTACAGAACATTTGCAGTTACAGATTCAGTACAGTTACAGATATAGTTACATGTACAGTTACAGTGTAGTTATAGTGTAGTTACAGTACAGTTACAGATATAGTTACATGTACAGTTACAGTGTAGTTATAGTGTAGTTACAGTACAGTTACAGAACATTAGTTACAGGTATAGTTAGAGGTAAAGTTATAGTTACAGCTTCAATACAGTTACAGTAATTTTACAGTACAGTTACAGTATATTGCAGTTACAGGTAAAGTTACAGTTACAGTGTAATTACAGTTACAGCTTCAGTACAGTTACACTACATTTACAGGACATGAATGGTTTAAAATAATCGCTGATAATTTAATTTAAACATTTAAACTGATAAAATGATTTAAACATTTTACTGGTGGATATGAGTTATAGGTACAGTGACAGTTACAGTGTAGTTACAGTAGTTATGATAGTTATAGTACAGTAGTTATAGTACATTTATGGAACATTTACAGTTACAGCTTCAGTGCAGTTAGTGTAGTTACGGTACAGTTACAGGTAGTTACAGTGTAGTTACGGTACAGTTACAGGTACAGTGTAGTTACAGTGCAGTTACGGTACAGTTACAGGTAGTTACAGTGTAGTTACGGTACAGTTACAGGTAGTTACAGTGTAGTTACGGTACAGTTACAGGTAGTTACAGTGTAGTTATGGTACAGTTACAGGTATAGTATAGTTACAGTGCATGAATGGTTTAAAAATAATCGCTGATGTGAAGTTTTCTTAAAGTAAGGAGATGTTTATTTAGCATTTACTGAAGGAGTCTCCAGTGTTAGAGGTAAAGCTGTAACATTACGTTTTCCGTCATCTTCAGGACACAAGAGTTTACGCTTCTTTACTCTTTATAGCTGCTATAACACACATGAGCTTCCACTCTATACACTCTGTACACAGTTCACACACACTGACACGCTCAGATCTCAGCTCTGGAGTGTGATAGGACGAAAGTAATGGCACCCCTGTGTTAGTCTTCACCTCCCTAACGCACAGTGTGAATTTAGTGAAAATCGGAGAAGGTTGAATTTTTCGCTGAAAAAAACACAAAGGCTAACCCCTTACTATTTTTTTGGGCGAAAAATCTGACGTTCTCTGATTTTCACTAAATTCACACTGTGTGTTAGGGAGGTGAAGACTAACACAGGGGTGCCATTACTTTCGTCCTATCGCACTCCAGAGCTGAGATCTGAGCTCCTCATTTCCAACATATTACACTCAATAAAACACACAGGATTGAGATCCACAAATTTAAACATTTTACTGCTGAATATGAGGTACAGGTACAGCTACAGTTACAGGTACAGTTACAGGTACAGTTACAGGTACAGTTACAGGAACAGGTACAGGAACAGGTACAGGAACAGATACAGTTACAGTTACAGGTACAGTTACAGTATGGCTACAGTGCATTTGTGGTTACATTGGCAGGTGTGGTTACAGGTGTGGTTACAGTAGAGTTACAATAGTTATGACACATCTATGGAACAGTTACAGGTTCAGTACAGTTATAGGTATAGTGTAGTTACAGTACAGGTACAGGTAAAGTTAGTTACAGTACATTACAGGTACAGTTACAGTACATTACTCAGAAGCTGCTCATTTCCAATATATTACACTCAATAAAACATACAGGTTTGTGATGAACAAATTTAAACATATTATTGGTGGATGTGAGTTACAGGTACAGGTACAGTTACAGGTACACTTATAGCTACACTGTCAATCACACTACAGCTACAGTGCATTTGTGATACAGTTCCATTGGCAGGTACAATTAGTGTAGTTACAGGCGTGGTTACAGTAGATATAGTACAGTTATAGTACAGTAGTTATGTTTACAGAACATTTGCAGTTACAGATTCAGGACAGTTATAGGTATAGTTACATGTACAGTTACAGTGTAGTTATAGTGTAGTTACAGTACAGTTACAGGTATAGTTAGAGGTAAAGTTATATTATGGCTTCAGTGCAGTTACAGTAAGGTTACAGCTTCAGTATAGTTAGTGTAGTTGCAGTAGAGTTACAGGTACAGTTACTGCTTCAGTACAGTTACAGGTACAGTTACAGGACATGAATGGTTTAAAATAATCACTGATAATTTAATTTAAACATTTAAATTGATAAACATTTTACTGGTGGATATGAGTTACAGGTAGAGGTACAGTGACAGTTACAGGTACATTTACAGGTGTAGATACAGTAGAGTTACAGTGTAGTTACAGTAGTTACAGCCTCAGTACAGTTACAGGTAAAGTTATAATTATGGCTTCAGTAAAGCTACAGTTACTGTGTAGTTCCAGTTACAGCTTCAGTACAGTTAGTGTAGTTATGGTACAGTTACAGGTATAGTATAGTTACAGTACAGTTACAGGTGTGGTTATAGGTGTGGTTACAGTAGAGTTACACTAGTTTTTGTACAGTTATAGTACAGTAGTTACAGTATATTTATGGAACATTTGCAGTTACAGATTCGGTAGTTACAGGTAAAGTTATAGTTACGGCTTCATTAAAGCTGCAGTTACTGTACAGTACAGTTACAGTAGTTATGGTACAGTTACAGTAGGGTTACAGTAGATATAGTACATTTATGGAACATTTACAGATACAGTACAGTGGCTCAGATCTCAGCTCTGGAGTGCGATAGGACAAAAGTAATGGCACCCCTGTGTTAGTCTTCACCTCCCTAACGCACCGTGTGAATTTAGTGAAAATCGGAGAACGTCAGATTTTTCGCCCAAAAAAATAGTAAGGGGTTAGCCTTTGTGTTTTTTTCAGAGAAAAATTCAACCTTCTCCGATTTTCACTAAATTCACACTGTGCGTTAGGGAGGTGAAGACTAACACAGGGGTGTGTTTACTTTCGTCCTATCACACTCCAGAGCTGAGATCTGAGCCTCTCATATCCAACATATTACACTCAATAAAACACACAGGATTGAGATCCACAAATTTAAACATTTTACTGCTGGATATGAGTTACAGGTACAGCTACAGGTACAGCTACTGTTACAGGTACAGCTACAGGTACAAGTACAGTTACAGTACAGTTACTGGTGCAGGTGCAATTACAGTACAGTTACAGGTACAGGTGCAGTTACAGTTACTGTTACAGGTACTGTTACAGGTACAGGTGCAGTTACAGTACAGTTACTGTTACAGCTACAGGTGCAGTTAGTTACGGTGCAGTTACAGTTACAGTACAGTTACTGTTACAGGTACAGGTGCAGTTACAGTACAGTTACTGTTACAGGTACAGGTGCAGTTACAGTTACAGGTACAGTGACAGTTATGATACAGCAATACAGTGCATTTGTGGTACAGTTACCCTATACTTATAGGTGTGATTACAGTGGGTTACAGTAGTTACATTACAATTAGAGTACAGTTACAGCATCAGTACAGTTACAGGTACATTACACGGACAGTTACAGCTTCACTACAATTACAGTACACTTGTGGTACAGTTACATTGGCAGGTACAGTTACAGTGTAGTTACAGGTGTGGCTACAGTAGAGTTACAGTAGTTATAGTACAGTTATAGTACAGTAGTTATGTTTACAGAACATTTCAGTTACAGATTCAGGACAGTTATAGGTATAGTTACATGTACAGTTACAGTACATTTCAGTTACAGGTATAGTTACAGGTAAAGTTATAGTTATGGCTTCAATACAGTTACAGGACATGAATGGTTTAAAATAATCACTGATAATTTAATTTAAACATTTAAATTGATAAAATAAACATTTTACTGGTGGATATGAGTTACAGGTAGAGGTACAGTGACAGTTACAGGTACATTTACAGGTGTGGATACAGTAGAGTTACAGTTACAGTGTAGTTATAGTGTGGTTACAGTAGGTACAGCCTCAGTACAGTTACAGGTACAGTTACAGTAGTTATGGTACAGTTACAGTGTAGTTATAGTAGTTATGGTACAGTTACAGTAGTTATGGTACAGTTACAGTTGGGTTACAGTAGATATAGTACATTTATGGAACATTTACAGATACAGTACAGTGGCTCAGATCTCAGCTCTGGAGTGTGAGAGGACGAAAGTAATGGCACCCCTGTGTTAGTCTTCACCTCCCTAACACACAGTGTGAATTTAGTGAAAATCGGAGAAGGTTGAATTTTTCGCTGAAAAAAACACAAAGGCTAACCCCTTACTATTTTTTTGGGCGAAAAATCTGACGTTCTCCGATTTTCACTAAATTCACACTGTGTGTTAGGGAGGTGAAGACTAACACAGGGGTGCCATTACTTTCGTCCTATCACACTCCAGAGCTGAGATCTGAGCGCGTCATTTCCAACTTATTACACTCAATAAAACACACAGGATTGAGATCCACAAATTTAAACATTTTACTGCTGGATATGAGGTACAGGTACAGCTACAGGTACAGCTACAGGTACAGTTACAGGTACAGCTACAGGTACAGCTACAGGTACAGCTACAGCTACAGGTACAGCTACAGGTAGAGTTACAGGTACAGGTACAGCTACAGGTACAGCTACAGGTACAGCTACAGGTACAGCTACAGGTACAGGTACAGCTACAGTTACAGGTACAGCTACAGGTACAGTACAGGTACAGCTACAGGTAGAGTTACAGGTACAGGTAGAGTACAGGTACAGTTACAGATACAGCTACAGGTACAGCTACAGGTAGAGTTACAGGTACAGGTAGAGTACAGGTACAGCTACAGGTACAGCTACAGGTAGAGTTACAGGTACAGGTAGAGTTACAGGTACAGGTACAGGTACAGGAGCAGCACATGAGGTCAGCTGGAAGTGTAACAGCAGAGGGGCGTGTCCTAACAGTGTTTATAAAAGGACTGTGAGGGTAGCAGCATAAACATTACTGAAAGGAACGTCTGTTTATAGCTGCTATAATGTAAGTGAGAACAGGAAGTAACATTAAATGTAACTATAAATGGATAAAAAGTCTGACGTCATTCCTTAAAATTGTAAAAAATTGTAATCATCGGTAAAATGGTGTAGTGTAAGTGCAGTAAAACACTTGGGGATGTGCTGTTTAAGGAAAATAATCAACTTCAGGGTGGTGACAGTGACTCCACTTCATCACATCATGCTGGTGTTGATTAGTTTCCTAGAACAGCACAACACAGTGTTACTTAAATACTGCGCCTCCAGTTTATTGTTTGCTCCTGTCACATAAAAAAATTTTCAGTTGCTATTAGCATCGTTACCGTTTTATCTGACTGATGTGTTCCTCTGCAGGTGAGTGTTTCAGCTCCGTCATGGCGTCTGTGTGTGTGTGTGTGTGTGTGTGTGTGTGTGTAGGTGACCTGATGGAGATCATACGTAAGGAGGGCAGGAGAATGACTGCAGCTCAGCCCTCAGAGACCACCGTCGGAAACATGATCCGCCGAGTGCTCAAGATCATCCGAGAGGAATACGCCAGGTACGTACGCTGCGTTCTCTATACACACACACACACACACACACACACACACACACACACACACACACTTTAACAACATTACACAACATCCACGCTGTGTGTTTTACCCAGTTTAACATGTTTCAGAGACATAAACATAAACACTGTCTTGCTTACACATTAATCTCTTTATCCAGTGTAAGATGTTAACTTCTACGGTATTGTGTGTGTGTGTGTGTATACGTGTGTGTGTGTATACGTGTGTGTGTGTATACGTGTGTGTGTGTATACGTGTGTGTGTGTACGTGTGTGTGTGTACGTGTGTGTGTGTGTACGTGTGTGTGTGTGTACGTGTGTGTGTGTGTGTGTAGGTCTCGTGGCAGCAGTGAAGAAGCCGATCAGCAGGAGTCTCTGCACAAG
>NC_069739.1:670338-672838 GCF_027358585.1 Pangasianodon hypophthalmus
GCTTTAATGCAGTAATGAAGCTGTCTACAAAAAAACACAGTATTTTTAAACACATTCAAAAATAGAATCAAACGAAAATTTGAAAATAAAATAAAGAGAAGGATCCTGAGGTTCAGTGGTGTTCAGGCTCAACACGAAGGAGCGACGGAGCCGAGCGTCCTTTCAGCTGCGAGACAAAAACACACACACACGTTTTCCTCAGTTATTACAACAACATGGAAGAAACCTGGGAGTGTGTGTGTGTGTGTGTGTGTGTGTGGTTACCTGGCCTGCGCTTTAGTCCATTTGAGGGCGTGTCTGGGCGGCACTGAGGCTGGTGGATGGTAGAAGGTGCAGCCTGCGCGCTTACAGTGCGCCGCAAAGCGACACGGCTACAACACACACACACACACACACACACACATTAATACCTATAAACGACTCTGAAATATCACACACACACACCTATAAATGAATGTCTAATGACACACAGACACCTACAAATGACTCTGAAAGATCTCTCTCACACACACACACACACACACACACACACACACTAATATCACACACACACTAATACCTATAAACGACTCTGAAATATCACTCACACACACACACACTAATACCTATAAATGAAATATCTCTCTCTCTCTGTCACACACACACACACAGACTCTGTATGAACTTACTTTAGGATGGTAGAAGGTACAGTCTGTCCTCTTACACTCCGGGAAGAAACGACACACACTGCTGGACTGAGGAGGAGCTACACACACACACACACACACACACTTCAGACTCATATCTTCACTGTGTAAAAATAATTCTGCAATATAAACTGATACGCTCTTGCGATGTACCCGAGTGTGAATGCGTGAGTCAGTTCATTCTTTCTAAACAAGCATGATTTGTTTGTTTGTTTGTTTGTTTGTTTGTTTGTTTATCAGTGGTTGGCTCCAGTAGCTCTTTAACTGAGCTCGGATATAAAACCAGATTTCTACACTGTTCCTGTATAAGAAGAAACCTGCTGTTACTTGGCGTCTGTTCACACGAGCGACTCGCGTCACTCGCCGCTTGTGGGCGTGGCCTCTCCGTGCAGCGTTTTTAGCTTCGTATTAAACGTTTTAGCAGCTGCACGTCGCTTATACGGTTTTTCTTACGTTTTCGTGTCGAGCGGTAAAGCGCGTTCCCGAGCTTATGAACTCGAGTGATGTAGAAGAGGCTGAGGAACAATAACAAGTTCGGGAGTTGGATAAAATCTGAAAAGTGTTGTTATATTTTGTGAAAAAAACCAAAAAAAACAAAAACGCTTTCTGTATAGGCCACGCCCACCTCTGGTTTAAATCCAAATACAGACAGAGGTACAGATAACGTGTTACGCTCCTGATACACACGTACGCTAAGTGAGATGTAAGATTAGCTGAGACACACACACACACACACACACACACACACACACCTGGTTTGGGAGGCTGCAGCAGGGCTCTGTGGCTGATGTGTGTGTACGGACAGTCGGGTTTGGAACACTTGCCGTCGTATTTACAGTTCGGATGGATGAACAGACACTTCTCTCCATACACACAGCTGGGAAACGTCCTACACACACACACACACACACACACACACACGGGTTATATACACACACCTTACAGAAAATCACCAGCTCTATACCTTGTGTGTGTGTGTGTGTGTGTGTACACACCTGCACTGTGCTGTAGGATGGTGATACACACACTTGTCTCCGCTCTTACACGCCGGCCAGAACCTGCAGCGCTCCAGAACCTTCTGTCTCTTCACCTGCACCGGTTCCTCCTCCATCTGTTCGTCTACCTCTCCATCCATCATCATCATGCCTTCATCTGAGAGAGAGAGAGAGAGAGAGACAGCGATGAAGGCGATATGAGAGAGAGACAGCGATGAAAGATATGAGAGAGAGAGACAGCGATGAAAGATACGAGAGAGAGAGACAGCAATATGAGAGAGAGACAGCGATGAAAGATAAGAGAGAGAGAGACAGTGATATGAGAGAGAGACAGCGATGAAAGATAAGAGAGAGAGACAGCGATATGAGAGAGAGACAGCGATATGAGAGAGAGACAGCGATGAAAGATAAGAGAGAGACAGCGATATGAGAGAGACAGCGATATGAGAGAGAGACAGCGATGAAGGCGATATGAGAGAGAGACAGCGATGAAGGCGATATGAGAGAGAGAGACAGCGATGAAGGCGATATGAGAGAGAGAGACAGCGATGAAGGCGATATGAGAGAGAGAGACAGCGATATGAGAGAAAGAGACAGCGATATGAGAGAGAGAGAGCGATATGAGAGAGAGAGAGACAGCGATATGAGAGAGAGAGAGAGACAGCGATGAAGGCGATATGAGAGAGAGAGAGAGACAGCGATGAAAGATGAAAGAGAGAGAGACAGCAAAGAGAGAGACAGCAGAGAGAGACAGTGATATGAGAAAGAGACGGCAATAAGAGAGACAGTGATGAAGGTGATATGAGAGAGAGAGACACC
>NC_069739.1:687838-717838 GCF_027358585.1 Pangasianodon hypophthalmus
CAATCAATGAACAAGTCAATAAGGTATCAGGTGCGAGTGAGTGACCTTGTGAAACAGTAGTGTGTACTGAGTGTGTGTGTTTGTGTCAGTGTGCACTATAGAGTGTACTAGTGTGTCAGTGTGCACTATAGAGTGTACTAGAGTGTCAGTGTGCACTATAGAGTGTCAGTGTGCACTATAGAGTGTACTAGTGTGTCAGTGTGCGCTATAGAGTGTACTAGAGTGTCAGTGTGCACTATAGAGTGTACTAGAGTGTCGGTGTGCGCTATAGAGTGTACTAGTGTGTCAGTGTGCGCTATAGAGTGTACTAGAGTGTCAGTGTGCGCTATAGAGTGTACTAGAGTGTCAGTGTGCACTATAGAGTGTACTAGAGTGTCAGTGTGCGCTATAGAGTGTACTAGTGTGTCAGTGTGCACTATAGAGTGTACTAGAGTGTCAGTGTGCGCTATAGAGTGTACTAGAGTGTCAGTGTGCGCTATAGAGTGTACTAGTGTGTCAGTGTGCGCTATGGAGTGTACTAGAGTGTCAGTGTGCGCTATAGAGTGTACTAGAGTGTCAGTGTGCGCTATAGAGTGTACTAGAGTGTCAGTGTGCGCTATAGAGTGTACTAGTGTGTCAGTGTGCGCTATAGAGTGTACTAGAGTGTCAGTGTGCGCTATAGAGTGTACTAGTGTGTCAGTGTGCGCTATAGAGTGTACTAGAGTGTCAGTGTGCACTATGGAGTGTACTAGTGTGTCAGTGTGCACTATGGAGTGTACTAGAGTGTCAGTGTGCACTATGGAGTGTACTAGAGTGTCAGTGTGCACTATGGAGTGTACTAGAGTGTCAGTGTGCACTATGGAGTGTACTAGAGTGTCAGTGTGCACTATGGAGTGTACTAGTGTGTCAGTGTGCGCTATAGAGTGTACTAGAGTGTCAGTGTGCGCTATAGAGTGTACTAGAGTGTCAGTGTGCACTATAGAGTGTACTAGAGTGTCAGTGTGCACTATGGAGTGTACTAGTGTGTCAGTGTGCACTATGGAGTGTACTAGAGTGTCAGTGTGCACTATGGAGTGTACTAGAGTGTCAGTGTGCACTATGGAGTGTACTAGAGTGTCAGTGTGCACTATGGAGTGTACTAGAGTGTCAGTGTGCACTATAGAGGGTACTAGTGTGTCAGTGTGCACTATGGAGTGTACTAGTGTGTCAGTGTGCACTATGGAGTGTACTAGAGTGTCAGTGTGCACTATGGAGTGTACTAGTGTGACAGTGTGCACTATAGAGTGTACTAGTGTGACAGTGTGCACTATGGAGTGTACTAGAGTGTCAGTGTGCACTATAGAGTGTACTAGTGTGTCAGTGTGCACTATAGAGTGTACTAGAGTGTCAGTGTGCACTATAGAGTGTACTAGTGTGTCAGTGTGCACTATAGAGTGTACTAGAGTGTCAGTGTGCACTATGGAGTGTACTAGAGTGTCAGTGTGCACTATAGAGTGTACTAGTGTGTCAGTGTGCACTATAGAGTGTACTAGAGTGTCAGTGTGCACTATAGAGTGTACTAGTGTGTACTATAGAATGTACTAGAGTGTCAGTGTGCGCTATAGAGTGTACTAGTGTGTCAGTGTGCACTATAGAGTGTACTAGTGTGTCAGTGTGCACTATAGAGTGTACTAGTGTGTACTATAGAATGTACTAGAGTGTCAGTGTGCACTATAGAGTGTACTAGAGTGTCAGTGTGCACTATGGAGTGTACTAGTGTATTAGTGTGCACTATAGAGTGTACTAGTGTGTCAGTGTGTACTATAGAATGTACTAGAGTGTCAGTGTGCACTATAGAGTGTACTAGTGTATTAGTGTGCACTATAGAGTGTACTAGTGTGTCAGTGTGCACTATAGAGTGTACTAGAGTGTCAGTGTGCACTATAGAGTGTACTAGAGTGTCAGTGTGCACTATAGAGTGTACTAGAGTGTCAGTGTGCACTATAGAGTGTACTAGAGTGTCAGTGTGCACTATAGAGTGTACTAGTGTGTCAGTGTGCACTATAGAGTGTACTAGTGTATTAGTGTGCACTATAGAGTGTACTAGTGTATTAGTGTGCACTATAGAGTGTACTAGTGTGTCAGTGTGTACTATAGAGTGTACTAGAGTGTCAGTGTGCACTATGGAGTGTACTAGAGTGTCAGTGTGCACTATGGAGTGTACTAGTGTATTAGTGTGCACTATAGAGTGTACTAGTGTGTCAGTGTGCACTATAGAGTGTACTAGAGTGTCAGTGTGCACTATAGAGTGTACTAGTGTGTCAGTGTGCGCTATAGAGTGTACTAGAGTGTCAGTGTGCGCTATAGAGTGTACTAGAGTGTCAGTGTGTGCTATAGAGTGTACTAGAGTGTCAGTGTGCACTATAGAGTGTACTAGTGTGTCAGTGTGCACTATAGAGTGTACTAGTGTGTCAGTGTGCACTATGGAGTGTACTAGAGTGTCAGTGTGCACTATAGAGTGTACTAGAGTGTCAGTGTGCACTATGGAGTGTACTAGTGTATTAGTGTGTACTATAGAATGTACTAGAGTGTCAGTGTGCACTATAGAGTGTACTAGAGTGTCAGTGTGCACTATGGAGTGTACTAGAGTGTCAGTGTGCGCTATGGAGTGTACTAGAGTGTCAGTGTGCGCTATAGAGTGTACTAGTGTGTCAGTGTGCGCTATAGAGTGTACTAGAGTGTCAGTGTGCGCTATAGAGTGTACTAGAGTGTCAGTGTGCGCTATAGAGTGTACTAGAGTGTCAGTGTGCGCTATAGAGTGTACTAGTGTGTCAGTGTGCGCTATAGAGTGTACTAGTGTGTCAGTGTGCGCTATAGAGTGTACTAGAGTGTCAGTGTGCGCTATAGAGTGTACTAGAGTGTCAGTGTGCACTATGGAGTGTACTAGTGTATTAGTGTGTACTATAGAATGTACTAGAGTGTCAGTGTGCACTATAGAGTGTACTAGAGTGTCAGTGTGCACTATGGAGTGTACTAGAGTGTCAGTGTGCGCTATGGAGTGTACTAGAGTGTCAGTGTGCGCTATAGAGTGTACTAGTGTGTCAGTGTGCGCTATAGAGTGTACTAGAGTGTCAGTGTGCGCTATAGAGTGTACTAGAGTGTCAGTGTGCACTATAGAGTGTACTAGTGTGTCAGTGTGCACTATAGAGTGTACTAGTGTGTCAGTGTGCACTATGGAGTGTACTAGAGTGTCAGTGTGCACTATAGAGTGTACTAGAGTGTCAGTGTGCACTATGGAGTGTACTAGTGTATTAGTGTGTACTATAGAATGTACTAGAGTGTCAGTGTGCACTATGGAGTGTACTAGAGTGTCAGTGTGCACTATGGAGTGTACTAGAGTGTCAGTGTGCGCTATGGAGTGTACTAGAGTGTCAGTGTGCGCTATAGAGTGTACTAGTGTGTCAGTGTGCGCTATAGAGTGTACTAGAGTGTCAGTGTGCGCTATAGAGTGTACTAGAGTGTCAGTGTGCGCTATAGAGTGTACTAGAGTGTCAGTGTGCGCTATAGAGTGTACTAGTGTGTCAGTGTGCGCTATAGAGTGTACTAGTGTGTCAGTGTGCGCTATAGAGTGTACTAGAGTGTCAGTGTGCGCTATAGAGTGTACTAGAGTGTCAGTGTGCGCTATAGAGTGTACTAGAGTGTCAGTGTGCGCTATAGAGTGTACTAGTGTGTCAGTGTGCGCTATAGAGTGTACTAGAGTGTCAGTGTGCACTATAGAGTGTACTAGAGTGTCAGTGTGCACTATAGAGTGTACTAGTGTGTCAGTGTGCGCTATAGAGTGTACTAGAGTGTCAGTGTGCACTATGGAGTGTACTAGAGTGTCAGTGTGCGCTATAGAGTGTACTAGAGTGTCAGTGTGCGTTTAACGGATTTGTCTGTCTGTCTCTGTAGGAGGGGAGTGGAGGAGGGTCAGAGGTCACGGCGGCGACGTCACTTCCTGACGAGGGAGCGTTCTGATTCGATGAGCTCCAGCTCTATCTACTTCACTGCTAGTAACGGGATGACCAGTCAGAGCGAGGGCGGGTACGCGACACTGCGACAGAGCTAGTGGTATTTAGCTAGCTAGCTATTTGTATAATTAGTGATTAACCAGCTGCTACCTGTGTGTGTGTGTGTTGCACTCATAGATACACTACGGCGTATTCGACTGCCGAGTCTGACTACACTGACCGAGAGACGGACAGAGACGAGGACCGCGACGAGGACGATGAAGGTGACACACACTCAGCATGTCTGTCTTTAGTACAGTTCCAGTCACTGGGAAGGGATTGTTGTGTCTAAACCATTGTGATGTAGCGTGTAGTGGTGTGGGACACAGCTGTGATGGTGTGAACGAGGGTTTAGGTAACGTTAGAGTAGCGTTAGACTAACGTTAGAGTCACGATAACGGAGTTAAAATATTCCTGCGACGTTAGAGTAACGTTAGAGTAGCGTAAGAGTAACGATAGAATGTTAGAGTAACGTTAGAGTCATGATAACGGAGTTAAAATATTCCTGCGACGTTAGAGTAACGTTAGAATAACATTAGAGTGACGTAAGAGTCACGATAACGGAGTTAAAATGTTCCTGCGATGTTAGAGTAACGTTAGAATAACATTAGAGTGAAGTAAGAGTCACGATAACGGAGTTAAAATGTTCCTGTGACGTTAGTGTCACGATAACGGAGTTAAAATATTCCTGCGACGTTAGAGTAACGTTAGAATAACATAAGAGTGACGTAAGAGTCACGATAACAGAGTTAAAATGTTCCTGCGATGTTAGAGTAACGTTAGAATAACATTAGACTGACGTTAGAGTAACATTAGAATAACATTAGACTGACGTTAGTGTCACGATAACGGAGTTAAAATGTTCCTGCGACGTTAGAGTAACGTTAGAATAACATTAGAGTGACGTAAGAGTCATGATAACGGAGTTAAAATGTTCTTGCGACGTTAGAGTAACGTTAGAATAATATTAGACTGACGTTAGAGTCACGATAACGGAGTTAAAATGTTCCTGTGACGTTAGAGTAACGATAACGGAGTTAAAATGTTCCTGCGACGTTAGAGTAACGTTAGAATAACATTAGAGTGACGTAAGAGTCATGATAACGGAGTTAAAATGTTCCTGTGACGTTAGTGTCACGATAACGGAGTTAAAATGTTCCTGTGACGTTAGTGTCACGATAATGGAGTTAAAATGTTCCTGCGACGTTAGAGTAACGTTAGAATAACATTAGAGTGACGTAAGAGTCATGATAACGGAGTTAAAATGTTCCTGTGACGTTAGTGTCACGATAACGGAGTTAACATGTTCCTGTGACGTTAGTGTCACGATAACGGAGTTAAAATGTTCCTGCGACATTAGAGTAACGTTAGAATAACATTAGAGTGACGTAAGAGTCACGATAACAGAGTTAAAATGTTCCTGCGACGTTAGAGTAACGTTAGAATAACATTAGACTGACGTTAGAGTCACGATAACTGAGTTAAAATGTTCCTGTGACGTTAGTGTCACGATAACGGAGTTAAAATGTTCCTGCGACGTTGGAGTAACGTTAGAATAACATTAGAGTAACATTAGTGTCACAATAACGGAGTTAAAAGGACGTTAGAATAACGTTAGAATAACGTTAGCGTATAGTTAGAGAGTAGTTAATGTTAGAATAACGTTAGCGTATAGTTAGAGAGTAGTTAAAGTTAGAATAACGTTAGCGTATAGTTAGAGAGTAGTTAATGTTAGAATAACGTTAGCGTATGGTTAGAGAGTAGTTAATGTTAGAATAACGTTAGCGTATAGTTAGAGAGTAGTTGATGTTAGAATGACGTTAGCGTATAGTTAGAGAGTAGTTAATGTTAGAATGACGTTAGCGTATAGTTAGAGAGTAGTTGATGTTAGAATGACGTTAGCGTATAGTTAGAGAGTAGTTGATGTTAGAATAACGTTAGCGTATAGTTAGAGAGTAGTTAAAGTTAGAATGACGTTAGCGTATAGTTAGAGAGTAGTTAAAGTTAGAATAACGTTAGCGTATAGTTAGAGAGTAGTTAAAGTTAGAATGACGTTAGCGTATAGTTAGAGAGTAGTTAAAGTTAGAATAACGTTAGCGTATGGTTAGAGAGTAGTTAAAGTTAGAATAACGTTAGCGTATAGTTAGAGAGTAGTTAATGTTAGAATGACGTTAGCGTATAGTTAGAGAGTAGTTAATGTTAGAATGACGTTAGCGTATAGTTAGAGAGTAGTTAATGTTAGAATGACGTTAGCGTATGGTTAGAGAGTAGTTAATGTTAGAATAACGTTAGCGTATAGTTAGAGAGTAGTTAAAGTTAGAATAACGTTAGCGTATAGTTAGAGAGTAGTTAATGTTAGAATGACGTTAGCGTATAGTTAGAGAGTAGTTAATGTTAGAATAACGTTAGCGTATGGTTAGAGAGTAGTTAATGTTAGAATAACGTTAGCGTATAGTTAGAGAGTAGTTGATGTTAGAATAACGTTAGCGTATAGTTAGAGAGTAGTTGATGTTAGAATAACGTTAGCGTATAGTTAGAGAGTAGTTAAAGTTAGAATAACGTTAGCGTATGGTTAGAGAGTAGTTGATGTTAGAATAACATTAGCGTATGGTTAGAGAGTAGTTGATGTTAGAATAACGTTAGCGTATAGTTAGAGAGTAGTTAATGTTAGAATAACGTTAGCGTATAGTTAGAGAGTAGTTAAAGTTAGAATAACGTTAGCGTATGGTTAGAGAGTAGTTAATGTTAGAATAACGTTAGCGTATAGTTAGAGAGTAGTTGATGTTAGAATAACGTTAGCGTATAGTTAGAGAGTAGTTAATGTTAGAATAACGTTAGCGTATAGTTAGAGAGTAGTTAATGTTAGAATGACGTTAGCGTATAGTTAGAGAGTAGTTGATGTTAGAATAACGTTAGCGTATGGTTAGAGAGTAGTTGATGTTAGAATGACGTTAGCGTATAGTTAGAGAGTAGTTAATGTTAGAATAACGTTAGCGTATAGTTAGAGAGTAGTTAATGTTAGAATAACGTTAGCGTATGGTTAGAGAGTAGTTAAAGTTAGAATAACGTTAGCGTATAGTTAGAGAGTAGTTAATGTTAGAATAACGTTAGCGTATGGTTAGAGAGTAGTTGATGTTAGAATAACGTTAGCGTATAGTTAGAGAGTAGTTAATGTTAGAATAACGTTAGCGTATAGTTAGAGAGTAGTTAATGTTAGAATAACGTTAGCGTATGGTTAGAGAGTAGTTAATGTTAGAATAACGTTAGCGTATAGTTAGAGAGTAGTTGATGTTAGAATAACGTTAGCGTATAGTTAGAGAGTAGTTAAAGTTAGAATAACGTTAGCGTATGGTTAGAGAGTAGTTAATGTTAGAATAACGTTAGCGTATAGTTAGAGAGTAGTTGATGTTAGAATAACGTTAGCGTATAGTTAGAGAGTAGTTGATGTTAGAATGACGTTAGCGTATAGTTAGAGAGTAGTTAATGTTAGAATGACGTTAGCGTATGGTTAGAGAGTAGTTGATGTTAGAATAACGTTAGCGTATAGTTAGAGAGGAGTTAATGTTAGAATAACGTTAGCGTATGGTTAGAGAGTAGTTGATGTTAGAATGACGTTAGCGTATAGTTAGAGAGTAGTTAATGTTAGAATAACGTTAGCGTATGGTTAGAGAGTAGTTAATGTTAGAATAACGTTAGCGTATAGTTAGAGAGTAGTTAATGTTAGAATGACGTTAGCGTATAGTTAGAGAGTAGTTAAAGTTAGAATAACGTTAGCGTATAGTTAGAGAGTAGTTAAAGTTAGAATAACGTTAGCGTATAGTTAGAGAGTAGTTAATGTTAGAATAACGTTAGCGTATAGTTAGAGTAGTTAATGTTAGAATAACGTTAGCGTATGGTTAGAGAGTAGTTAATGTTAGAATAACGTTAGCGTATGGTTAGAGAGTAGTTAATGTTAGAATAACGTTAGCGTATGGTTAGAGAGTAGTTAATGTTAGAATAACGTTAGCGTATAGTTAGAGAGTAGTTGATGTTAGAATAACGTTAGCGTATAGTTAGAGAGTAGTTGATGTTAGAATAACGTTAGCGTATAGTTAGAGAGTAGTTAAAGTTAGAATAACGTTAGCGTATGGTTAGAGAGTAGTTAAAGTTAGAATAACGTTAGCGTATAGTTAGAGAGTAGTTAATGTTAGAATAACGTTAGCGTATAGTTAGAGAGTAGTTAATGTTAGAATAACGTTAGCGTATGGTTAGAGAGTAGTTAATGTTAGAATAACGTTAGCGTATAGTTAGAGAGTAGTTGATGTTAGAATAACGTTAGCGTATAGTTAGAGAGTAGTTGATGTTAGAATAACGTTAGCGTATAGTTAGAGAGTAGTTAAAGTTAGAATGACGTTAGCGTATAGTTAGAGAGTAGTTAAAGTTAGAATGACGTTAGCGTATAGTTAGAGAGTAGTTAATGTTAGAATAACGTTAGCGTATGGTTAGAGAGTAGTTAATGTTAGAATAACGTTAGCGTATAGTTAGAGAGTAGTTAAAGTTAGAATAACGTTAGCGTATAGTTAGAGAGTAGTTGATGTTAGAATAACGTTAGCGTATGGTTAGAGAGTAGTTGATGTTAGAATAACGTTAGCGTATAGTTAGAGAGTAGTTAAAGTTAGAATGACGTTAGCGTATAGTTAGAGAGTAGTTAATGTTAGCATGACGTTAGCGTATAGTTAGAGAGTAGTTAAAGTTAGAATGACGTTAGCGTATAGTTAGAGAGTAGTTAAAGTTAGAATAACGTTAGCGTATGGTTAGAGAGTAGTTAAAGTTAGAATAACGTTAGCGTATAGTTAGAGAGTAGTTAAAGTTAGAATAACGTTAGCGTATAGTTAGAGAGTAGTTAATGTTAGAATAACGTTAGCGTATAGTTAGAGAGTAGTTAATGTTAGAATAACGTTAGCGTATAGTTAGAGAGTAGTTAATGTTAGAATAATGTTAGCGTATAGTTAGAGAGTAGTTAAAGTTAGAATAACGTTAGCGTATAGTTAGAGAGTAGTTGATGTTAGAATAACGTTAGCGTATGGTTAGAGAGTAGTTAATGTTAGAATAACGTTAGCGTATAGTTAGAGAGTAGTTGATGTTAGAATAACGTTAGCGTATAGTTAGAGAGTAGTTAATGTTAGAATAACGTTAGCGTATAGTTAGAGAGTAGTTAATGTTAGAATAACGTTAGCGTATAGTTAGAGAGTAGTTGATGTTAGAATAACGTTAGCGTATAGTTAGAGAGTAGTTGATGTTAGAATAACGTTAGCGTATAGTTAGAGAGTAGTTGATGTTAGAATAACGTTAGCGTATAGTTAGAGAGTAGTTAAAGTTAGAATGACGTTAGCGTATAGTTAGAGAGTAGTTAATGTTAGAATAACGTTAGCGTATAGTTAGAGAGTAGTTAAAGTTAGAATAACGTTAGCGTATAGTTAGAGAGTAGTTAATGTTAGAATAACGTTAGCGTATGGTTAGAGAGTAGTTAAAGTTAGAATAACGTTAGCGTATAGTTAGAGAGTAGTTAATGTTAGAATAACGTTAGCGTATAGTTAGAGAGTAGTTAATGTTAGAATGACGTTAGCGTATAGTTAGAGAGTAGTTGATGTTAGAATGACGTTAGCGTATGGTTAGAGAGTAGTTAATGTTAGAATAACGTTAGCGTATAGTTAGAGAGTAGTTAAAGTTAGAATAACGTTAGCGTATAGTTAGAGAGTAGTTAATGTTAGAATAACGTTAGCGTATAGTTAGAGAGTAGTTGATGTTAGAATGACGTTAGCGTATAGTTAGAGAGTAGTTAAAGTTAGAATAACGTTAGCGTATAGTTAGAGAGTAGTTAAAGTTAGAATAACGTTAGCGTATAGTTAGAGAGTAGTTAATGTTAGAATAACGTTAGCGTATAGTTAGAGAGTAGTTGATGTTAGAATGACGTTAGCGTATAGTTAGAGAGTAGTTAAAGTTAGAATAACGTTAGCGTATAGTTAGAGAGTAGTTAATGTTAGAATGACGTTAGCGTATAGTTAGAGAGTAGTTAAAGTTAGAATAACGTTAGCGTATAGTTAGAGAGTAGTTGATGTTAGAATAACGTTAGCGTATAGTTAGAGAGTAGTTAAAGTTAGAATAACGTTAGCGTATAGTTAGAGAGTAGTTAATGTTAGAATAACGTTAGCGTATAGTTAGAGAGTAGTTGATGTTAGAATGACGTTAGCGTATAGTTAGAGAGTAGTTGATGTTAGAATAACGTTAGCGTATGGTTAGAGAGTAGTTAATGTTAGAATAACGTTAGCGTATAGTTAGAGAGTAGTTGATGTTAGAATAACGTTAGCGTATAGTTAGAGAGTAGTTAAAGTTAGAATAACGTTAGCGTATGGTTAGAGAGTAGTTAATGTTAGAATAACGTTAGCGTATAGTTAGAGAGTAGTTAAAGTTAGAATAACGTTAGCGTATAGTTAGAGAGTAGTTAATGTTAGAATAACGTTAGCGTATAGTTAGAGAGTAGTTGATGTTAGAATGACGTTAGCGTATAGTTAGAGAGTAGTTAAAGTTAGAATAACGTTAGCGTATAGTTAGAGAGTAGTTAATGTTAGAATGACGTTAGCGTATAGTTAGAGAGTAGTTAAAGTTAGAATAACGTTAGCGTATAGTTAGAGAGTAGTTGATGTTAGAATAACGTTAGCGTATAGTTAGAGAGTAGTTAAAGTTAGAATAACGTTAGCGTATAGTTAGAGAGTAGTTAATGTTAGAATAACGTTAGCGTATAGTTAGAGAGTAGTTGATGTTAGAATGACGTTAGCGTATAGTTAGAGAGTAGTTGATGTTAGAATAACGTTAGCGTATAGTTAGAGAGTAGTTGATGTTAGAATAACGTTAGCGTATGGTTAGAGAGTAGTTGATGTTAGAATAACGTTAGCGTATAGTTAGAGAGTAGTTAAAGTTAGAATAACGTTAGCGTATAGTTAGAGAGTAGTTAATGTTAGAATAACGTTAGCGTATAGTTAGAGAGTAGTTAATGTTAGAATGACGTTAGCGTATAGTTAGAGAGTAGTTGATGTTAGAATAACGTTAGCGTATAGTTAGAGAGTAGTTAAAGTTAGAATAACGTTAGCGTATAGTTAGAGAGTAGTTAATGTTAGAATAACGTTAGAATAACGTTAGCGTATAGTTAGAGAGTAGTTGATGTTAGAATGACGTTAGCGTATAGTTAGAGAGTAGTTAATGTTAGAATAACGTTAGCGTATAGTTAGAGAGTAGTTAAAGTTAGAATAACGTTAGCGTATAGTTAGAGAGTAGTTGATGTTAGAATAACGTTAGCGTATAGTTAGAGAGTAGTTAATGTTAGAATAACGTTAGCGTATGGTTAGAGAGTAGTTGATGTTAGAATAACGTTAGCGTATGGTTAGAGAGTAGTTAAAGTTAGAATAACGTTAGCGTATAGTTAGAGAGTAGTTGATGTTAGAATAACGTTAGCGTATAGTTAGAGAGTAGTTGATGTTAGAATAACGTTAGCGTATAGTTAACGTTATTCTAACATTAACTACTCTCTAACTATACGCTAACGTCATTCTAACTTTAACTACTCTCTAACTATACGCTAACGTTATTCTAACATTAACTACTCTCTAACTATACGCTAACGTTATTCTAACATTAACTACTCTCTAACTATACGCTAACGTTATTCTAACATCAACTACTCTCTAACTATACGCTAACGTTATTCTAACTTTAACTACTCTCTAACTATACGCTAACGTTATTCTAACATTAACTACTCTCTAACTTTATAGTTTATACTTTATAGGTATAGTTAGAGAGTAGTTAATGTTAGAATAACGTTAGCGTATAGTTAGAGAGTAGTTAATGTTAGAATAACGTTAGCGTATAGTTAGAGAGTAGTTAATGTTAGAATAACGTTAGCGTATAGTTAGAGAGTAGTTAAAGTTAGAATAACGTTAGCGTATAGTTAGAGAGTAGTTAATGTTAGAATAACGTTAGCGTATGGTTAGAGAGTAGTTAATGTTAGAATAACGTTAGCGTATAGTTAGAGAGTAGTTGATGTTAGAATAACGTTAGCGTATAGTTAGAGAGTAGTTAATGTTAGAATAACGTTAGCGTATAGTTAGAGAGTAGTTAATGTTAGAATGACGTTAGCGTATAGTTAGAGAGTAGTTAAAGTTAGAATGACGTTAGCGTATAGTTAGAGAGTAGTTAATGTTAGAATGACGTTAGCGTATAGTTAGAGAGTAGTTAAAGTTAGAATGACGTTAGCGTATAGTTAGAGAGTAGTTAATGTTAGAATGACGTTAGCGTATAGTTAGAGAGTAGTTAAAGTTAGAATAACGTTAGCGTATAGTTAGAGAGTAGTTAATGTTAGAATAACGTTAGCGTATAGTTAGAGAGTAGTTAATGTTAGAATAACGTTAGCGTATGGTTAGAGAGTAGTTGATGTTAGAATGACGTTAGCGTATAGTTAGAGAGTAGTTAATGTTAGAATAACGTTAGCGTATAGTTAGAGAGTAGTTAATGTTAGAATAACGTTAGCGTATAGTTAGAGAGTAGTTAAAGTTAGAATAACGTTAGCGTATAGTTAGAGAGTAGTTAAAGTTAGAATGACGTTAGCGTATAGTTAGAGAGTAGTTAAAGTTAGAATGACGTTAGCGTATAGTTAGAGAGTAGTTAAAGTTAGAATAACGTTAGCGTATAGTTAGAGAGTAGTTAATGTTAGAATAACGTTAGCGTATGGTTAGAGAGTAGTTGATGTTAGAATGACGTTAGCGTATAGTTAGAGAGTAGTTAATGTTAGAATGACGTTAGCGTATAGTTAGAGAGTAGTTAAAGTTAGAATGACGTTAGCGTATAGTTAGAGAGTAGTTAATGTTAGAATGACGTTAGCGTATAGTTAGAGAGTAGTTAAAGTTAGAATAACGTTAGCGTATAGTTAGAGAGTAGTTAATGTTAGAATAACGTTAGCGTATGGTTAGAGAGTAGTTGATGTTAGAATGACGTTAGCGTATAGTTAGAGAGTAGTTAATGTTAGAATAACGTTAGCGTATAGTTAGAGAGTAGTTAATGTTAGAATAACGTTAGCGTATAGTTAGAGAGTAGTTAAAGTTAGAATAACGTTAGCGTATAGTTAGAGAGTAGTTAAAGTTAGAATGACGTTAGCGTATAGTTAGAGAGTAGTTAATGTTAGAATGACGTTAGCGTATAGTTAGAGAGTAGTTAATGTTAGAATAACGTTAGCGTATAGTTAGAGAGTAGTTAATGTTAGAATAACGTTAGCGTATAGTTAGAGAGTAGTTAAAGTTAGAATAACGTTAGCGTATAGTTAGAGAGTAGTTAATGTTAGAATAACGTTAGCGTATAGTTAGAGAGTAGTTAATGTTAGAATAACGTTAGCGTATAGTTAGAGAGTAGTTAAAGTTAGAATAACGTTAGCGTATAGTTAGAGAGTAGTTAAAGTTAGAATGACGTTAGCGTATAGTTAGAGAGTAGTTAATGTTAGAATAACGTTAGCGTATAGTTAGAGAGTAGTTGATGTTAGAATAACGTTAGCGTATAGTTAGAGAGTAGTTAATGTTAGAATAACGTTAGCGTATGGTTAGAGAGTAGTTAATGTTAGAATAACGTTAGCGTATAGTTAGAGAGTAGTTAATGTTAGAATGACGTTAGCGTATAGTTAGAGAGTAGTTAAAGTTAGAATGACGTTAGCGTATAGTTAGAGAGTAGTTAATGTTAGAATGACGTTAGCGTATAGTTAGAGAGTAGTTAAAGTTAGAATAACGTTAGCGTATGGTTAGAGAGTAGTTAATGTTAGAATAACGTTAGCGTATGGTTAGAGAGTAGTTGATGTTAGAATGACGTTAGCGTATAGTTAGAGAGTAGTTAATGTTAGAATAACGTTAGCGTATAGTTAGAGAGTAGTTAATGTTAGAATAACGTTAGCGTATAGTTAGAGAGTAGTTAAAGTTAGAATAACGTTAGCGTATAGTTAGAGAGTAGTTAAAGTTAGAATGACGTTAGCGTATAGTTAGAGAGTAGTTAATGTTAGAATGACGTTAGCGTATAGTTAGAGAGTAGTTAATGTTAGAATAACGTTAGCGTATGGTTAGAGAGTAGTTGATGTTAGAATAACGTTAGCGTATAGTTAGAGAGTAGTTGATGTTAGAATGACGTTAGCGTATGGTTAGAGAGTAGTTAAAGTTAGAATAACGTTAGCGTATAGTTAGAGTAGTTAATGTTAGAATAACGTTAGCGTATAGTTAGAGAGTAGTTAAAGTTAGAATAACGTTAGCGTATAGTTAGAGAGTAGTTAATGTTAGAATAACGTTAGCGTATAGTTAGAGAGTAGTTAATGTTAGAATAACGTTAGCGTATAGTTAGAGAGTAGTTAAAGTTAGAATAACGTTAGCGTATAGTTAGAGAGTAGTTAAAGTTAGAATAACGTTAGCGTATAGTTAGAGAGTAGTTAATGTTAGAATAACGTTAGCGTATAGTTAGAGAGTAGTTAATGTTAGAATAACGTTAGCGTATAGTTAGAGAGTAGTTAATGTTAGAATAACGTTAGCGTATAGTTAGAGAGTAGTTAATGTTAGAATGACGTTAGCGTATAGTTAGAGAGTAGTTAATGTTAGAATGACGTTAGCGTATAGTTAGAGAGTAGTTGATGTTAGAATAACGTTAGCGTATAGTTAGAGAGTAGTTAAAGTTAGAATAACGTTAGCGTATAGTTAGAGAGTAGTTAAAGTTAGAATAACGTTAGCGTATAGTTAGAGAGTAGTTAAAGTTAGAATAACGTTAGCGTATAGTTAGAGAGTAGTTGATGTTAGAATAACGTTAGCGTATAGTTAGAGAGTAGTTAATGTTAGAATAACGTTAGCGTATGGTTAGAGAGTAGTTGATGTTAGAATAACGTTAGCGTATAGTTAGAGAGTAGTTGATGTTAGAATAACGTTAGCGTATAGTTAGAGAGTAGTTAATGTTAGAATAACGTTAGCGTATAGTTAGAGAGTAGTTGATGTTAGAATGACGTTAGCGTATAGTTAGAGAGTAGTTGATGTTAGAATAACGTTAGCGTATGGTTAGAGAGTAGTTGATGTTAGAATAACGTTAGCGTATAGTTAGAGAGTAGTTAATGTTAGAATAACGTTAGCGTATAGTTAGAGAGTAGTTGATGTTAGAATAACGTTAGCGTATAGTTAGAGAGTAGTTGATGTTAGAATAACGTTAGCGTATGGTTAGAGAGTAGTTGATGTTAGAATAACGTTAGCGTATGGTTAGAGAGTAGTTGATGTTAGAATAACGTTAGCGTATGGTTAGAGAGTAGTTGATGTTAGAATAACGTTAGCGTATGGTTAGAGAGTAGTTAATGTTAGAATAACGTTAGCGTATAGTTAGAGAGTAGTTAATGTTAGAATAACGTTAGCGTATAGTTAGAGAGTAGTTAAAGTTAGAATAACGTTAGCGTATAGTTAGAGAGTAGTTAAAGTTAGAATAACGTTAGCGTATAGTTAGAGAGTAGTTAAAGTTAGAATAACGTTAGCGTATAGTTAGAGAGTAGTTGATGTTAGAATAACGTTAGCGTATGGTTAGAGAGTAGTTGATGTTAGAATGACGTTAGCGTATAGTTAGAGAGTAGTTGATGTTAGAATAACGTTAGCGTATAGTTAGAGAGTAGTTAAAGTTAGAATAACGTTAGCGTATAGTTAGAGAGTAGTTGATGTTAGAATGACGTTAGCGTATAGTTAGAGAGTAGTTGATGTTAGAATAACGTTAGCGTATAGTTAGAGAGTAGTTAAAGTTAGAATAACGTTAGCGTATAGTTAGAGAGTAGTTAAAGTTAGAATAACGTTAGCGTATGGTTAGAGAGTAGTTGATGTTAGAATGACGTTAGCGTATAGTTAGAGAGTAGTTGATGTTAGAATAACGTTAGCGTATAGTTAGAGAGTAGTTAAAGTTAGAATAACGTTAGCGTATAGTTAGAGAGTAGTTAATGTTAGAATAACGTTAGAATAACGTTAGCGTATAGTTAGAGAGTAGTTAAAGTTAGAATAACGTTAGCGTATAGTTAGAGAGTAGTTAAAGTTAGAATGACGTTAGCGTATAGTTAGAGAGTAGTTAAAGTTAGAATAACGTTAGCGTATAGTTAGAGAGTAGTTAATGTTAGAATAACGTTAGCGTATAGTTAGAGAGTAGTTGATGTTAGAATGACGTTAGCGTATAGTTAGAGAGTAGTTAATGTTAGAATAACGTTAGCGTATAGTTAGAGAGTAGTTAATGTTAGAATAACGTTAGCGTATAGTTAGAGAGTAGTTGATGTTAGAATAACGTTAGCGTATAGTTAGAGAGTAGTTAATGTTAGAATAACGTTAGCGTATGGTTAGAGAGTAGTTAATGTTAGAATAACGTTAGCGTATAGTTAGAGTAGTTAATGTTAGAATAACGTTAGCGTATAGTTAGAGAGTAGTTGATGTTAGAATAACGTTAGCGTATAGTTAGAGAGTAGTTGATGTTAGAATAACGTTAGCGTATAGTTAGAGAGTAGTTGATGTTAGAATAACGTTAGCGTATAGTTAGAGAGTAGTTGATGTTAGAATAACGTTAGCGTATAGTTAGAGAGTAGTTAATGTTAGAATAACGTTAGCGTATAGTTAGAGAGTAGTTAAAGTTAGAATAACGTTAGCGTATAGTTAGAGAGTAGTTAAAGTTAGAATAACGTTAGCGTATAGTTAGAGAGTAGTTGATGTTAGAATAACGTTAGCGTATAGTTAGAGAGTAGTTGATGTTAGAATAACGTTAGCGTATGGTTAGAGAGTAGTTAATGTTAGAATAACGTTAGCGTATAGTTAGAGAGTAGTTAATGTTAGAATAACGTTAGCGTATAGTTAGAGAGTAGTTAATGTTAGAATAACGTTAGCGTATAGTTAGAGAGTAGTTAATGTTAGAATAACGTTAGCGTATAGTTAGAGAGTAGTTAATGTTAGAATGACGTTAGCGTATAGTTAGAGAGTAGTTGATGTTAGAATAACGTTAGCGTATAGTTAGAGAGTAGTTAATGTTAGAATAACGTTAGCGTATGGTTAGAGAGTAGTTAATGTTAGAATAACGTTAGCGTATAGTTAGAGAGTAGTTGATGTTAGAATAACGTTAGCGTATAGTTAGAGAGTAGTTAATGTTAGAATGACGTTAGCGTATAGTTAGAGAGTAGTTAAAGTTAGAATAACGTTAGCGTATAGTTAGAGAGTAGTTAAAGTTAGAATAACGTTAGCGTATAGTTAGAGAGTAGTTAAAGTTAGAATAACGTTAGCGTATAGTTAGAGAGTAGTTAATGTTAGAATAACGTTAGCGTATAGTTAGAGAGTAGTTAAAGTTAGAATAACGTTAGCGTATAGTTAGAGAGTAGTTAAAGTTAGAATAACGTTAGCGTATAGTTAGAGAGTAGTTAAAGTTAGAATAACGTTAGCGTATAGTTAGAGAGTAGTTAAAGTTAGAATGACGTTAGCGTATAGTTAGAGAGTAGTTAATGTTAGAATAACGTTAGCGTATGGTTAGAGAGTAGTTAATGTTAGAATAACGTTAGCGTATAGTTAGAGAGTAGTTAAAGTTAGAATAACGTTAGCGTATAGTTAGAGAGTAGTTGATGTTAGAATAACGTTAGCGTATGGTTAGAGAGTAGTTGATGTTAGAATAACGTTAGCGTATAGTTAGAGAGTAGTTAAAGTTAGAATAACGTTAGCGTATAGTTAGAGAGTAGTTGATGTTAGAATAACGTTAGCGTATGGTTAGAGAGTAGTTAAAGTTAGAATAACGTTAGCGTATAGTTAGAGAGTAGTTGATGTTAGAATAACGTTAGCGTATAGTTAGAGAGTAGTTGATGTTAGAATAACGTTAGCGTATAGTTAGAGAGTAGTTGATGTTAGAATAACGTTAGCGTATAGTTAGAGAGTAGTTAATGTTAGAATAACGTTAGCGTATAGTTAGAGAGTAGTTAATGTTAGAATAACGTTAGCGTATAGTTAGACAGTAGTTGATGTTAGAATAACGTTAGCGTATAGTTAGAGAGTAGTTAATGTTAGAATAACATTAGCGTATAGTTAGAGAGTAGTTGATGTTAGAATGACGTTAGCGTATAGTTAGAGAGTAGTTGATGTTAGAATAACGTTAGCGTATAGTTAGAGAGTAGTTAAAGTTAGAATGACGTTAGCGTATAGTTAGAGAGTAGTTGATGTTAGAATAACGTTAGCGTATAGTTAGAGAGTAGTTGATGTTAGAATGACGTTAGCGTATAGTTAGAGAGTAGTTGATGTTAGAATAACGTTAGCGTATAGTTAGAGAGTAGTTGATGTTAGAATAACGTTAGCGTATAGTTAGAGAGTAGTTAATGTTAGAATAACATTAGCGTATAGTTAGAGAGTAGTTGATGTTAGAATAACGTTAGCGTATAGTTAGAGAGTAGTTGATGTTAGAATAACGTTAGCGTATGGTTAGAGAGTAGTTAAAGTTAGAATAACGTTAGCGTATGGTTAGAGAGTAGTTGATGTTAGAATAACGTTAGCGTATAGTTAGAGAGTAGTTAATGTTAGAATAACGTTAGCGTATAGTTAGAGAGTAGTTGATGTTAGAATAACGTTAGCGTATAGTTAGAGAGTAGTTAAAGTTAGAATAACGTTAGCGTATAGTTAGAGAGTAGTTAATGTTAGAATAACGTTAGCGTATAGTTAGAGAGTAGTTAAAGTTAGAATAACGTTAGCGTATAGTTAGAGAGTAGTTGATGTTAGAATAACGTTAGCGTATAGTTAGAGAGTAGTTAATGTTAGAATGACGTTAGCGTATGGTTAGAGAGTAGTTAATGTTAGAATAACGTTAGCGTATAGTTAGAGAGTAGTTAATGTTAGAATGACGTTAGCGTATAGTTAGAGAGTAGTTAATGTTAGAATAACGTTAGCGTATAGTTAGAGAGTAGTTGATGTTAGAATGACGTTAGCGTATAGTTAGAGAGTAGTTATGTTAGAATAACGTTAGCGTATAGTTAGAGAGTAGTTGATGTTAGAATAACGTTAGCGTATAGTTAGAGAGTAGTTGATGTTAGAATAACGTTAGCGTATAGTTAGAGAGTAGTTAAAGTTAGAATAACGTTAGCGTATAGTTAGAGAGTAGTTGATGTTAGAATGACGTTAGCGTATAGTTAGAGAGTAGTTAAAGTTAGAATAACGTTAGCGTATAGTTAGAGAGTAGTTAATGTTAGAATAACGTTAGCGTATAGTTAGAGAGTAGTTGATGTTAGAATGACGTTAGCGTATAGTTAGAGAGTAGTTAAAGTTAGAATGACGTTAGCGTATAGTTAGAGAGTAGTTGATGTTAGAATAACGTTAGCGTATAGTTAGAGAGTAGTTAAAGTTAGAATAACGTTAGCGTATAGTTAGAGAGTAGTTAAAGTTAGAATAACGTTAGCGTATAGTTAGAGAGTAGTTGATGTTAGAATAACGTTAGCGTATAGTTAGAGAGTAGTTGATGTTAGAATAACGTTAGCGTATAGTTAGAGAGTAGTTAAAGTTAGAATAACGTTAGCGTATAGTTAGAGAGTAGTTGATGTTAGAATAACGTTAGCGTATAGTTAGAGAGTAGTTAAAGTTAGAATAACGTTAGCGTATAGTTAGAGAGTAGTTAATGTTAGAATAACGTTAGCGTATAGTTAGAGAGTAGTTAATGTTAGAATAACGTTAGCGTATAGTTAGAGTAGTTAATGTTAGAATAACGTTAGCGTATAGTTAGAGTAGTTAATGTTAGAATAACGTTAGCGTATAGTTAGAGAGTAGTTAATGTTAGAATAACGTTAGCGTATAGTTAGAGAGTAGTTAATGTTAGAATAACGTTAGCGTATAGTTAGAGAGTAGTAGTTGATGTTAGAATAACGTTAGCGTATAGTTAGAGAGTAGTTGATGTTAGAATAACGTTAGCGTATAGTTAGAGAGGAGTTAATGTTAGAATAACGTTAGCGTATAGTTAGAGAGTAGTTGATGTTAGAATAACGTTAGCGTATAGTTAGAGAGTAGTTAATGTTAGAATAACGTTAGCGTATGGTTAGAGAGTAGTTAATGTTAGAATAACGTTAGCGTATAGTTAGAGTAGTTAATGTTAGAATAACGTTAGCGTATAGTTAGAGAGTAGTTGATGTTAGAATAACGTTAGCGTATAGTTAGAGAGTAGTTAAAGTTAGAATAACGTTAGCGTATAGTTAGAGAGTAGTTGATGTTAGAATAACGTTAGCGTATAGTTAGAGAGTAGTTAAAGTTAGAATAACGTTAGCGTATAGTTAGAGAGTAGTTAATGTTAGAATAACGGTTAGCGTATAGTTAGAGTAGTTAATGTTAGAATAACGTTAGCGTATAGTTAGAGAGTAGTTAATGTTAGAATAACGTTAGCGTATAGTTAGAGAGTAGTTAATGTTAGAATAACGTTAGCGTATAGTTAGAGAGTAGTTGATGTTAGAATAACGTTAGCGTATAGTTAGAGAGTAGTTGATGTTAGAATAACGTTAGCGTATAGTTAGAGAGGAGTTAATGTTAGAATAACGTTAGCGTATAGTTAGAGAGTAGTTGATGTTAGAATAACGTTAGCGTATAGTTAGAGTAGTTAATGTTAGAATAACGTTAGCGTATAGTTAGAGTAGTTAATGTTAGAATAACGTTAGCGTATAGTTAGAGAGTAGTTAATGTTAGAATAACGTTAGCGTATAGTTAGAGAGTAGTTAATGTTAGAATAACGTTAGCGTATGGTTAGAGAGTAGTTAAAGTTAGAATAACGTTAGCGTATAGTTAGAGAGTAGTTAAAGTTAGAATAACGTTAGCGTATAGTTAGAGAGTAGTTAAAGTTAGAATAACGTTAGCGTATAGTTAGAGAGTAGTTAAAGTTAGAATAACGTTAGCGTATAGTTAGAGTAGTTAATGTTAGAATAACGTTAGCGTATAGTTAGAGAGTAGTTAAAGTTAGAATAACGTTAGCGTATAGTTAGAGTAGTTAATGTTAGAATAACGTTAGCGTATAGTTAGAGAGTAGTTAAAGTTAGAATAACGTTAGCGTATAGTTAGAGAGTAGTTAAAGTTAGAATAACGTTAGCGTATAGTTAGAGAGTAGTTAAAGTTAGAATAACGTTAGCGTATAGTTAGAGAGTAGTTAAAGTTAGAATAACGTTAGCGTATAGTTAGAGTAGTTAATGTTAGAATAACGTTAGCGTATAGTTAGAGAGTAGTTAAAGTTAGAATAACGTTAGCGTATAGTTAGAGAGTAGTTAAAGTTAGAATAACGTTAGCGTATAGTTAGAGTAGTTAAAGTTAGAATAACGTTAGCGTATAGTTAGAGAGTAGTTAAAGTTAGAATAACGTTAGCGTATAGTTAGAGAGTAGTTAAAGTTAGAATAACGTTAGCGTATAGTTAGAGAGTAGTTAAAGTTAGAATAACGTTAGCGTATAGTTAGAGTAGTTAATGTTAGAATAACGTTAGCGTATAGTTAGAGAGTAGTTAATGTTAGAATAACGTTAGCGTATAGTTAGAGAGTAGTTAATGTTAGAATAACGTTAGCGTATAGTTAGAGAGTAGTTGATGTTAGAATAACGTTAGCGTATAGTTAGAGAGTAGTTGATGTTAGAATAACGTTAGCGTATAGTTAGAGAGTAGTTGATGTTAGAATAACGTTAGCGTATAGTTAGAGAGTAGTTGATGTTAGAATAACGTTAGCGTATAGTTAGAGAGTAGTTGATGTTAGAATAACGTTAGCGTATAGTTAGAGAGTAGTTAAAGTTAGAATAACGTTAGCGTATAGTTAGAGTAGTTGATGTTAGAATAACGTTAGCGTATAGTTAGAGAGTAGTTAAAGTTAGAATAACGTTAGCGTATAGTTAGAGAGTAGTTGATGTTAGAATAACGTTAGCGTATAGTTAGAGAGTAGTTAAAGTTAGAATGACGTTAGCGTATAGTTAGAGTAGTTGATGTTAGAATAACGTTAGCGTATAGTTAGAGAGTAGTTAATGTTAGAATGACGTTAGCGTATAGTTAGAGTAGTTAATGTTAGAATAACGTTAGCGTATGGTTAGAGAGTAGTTAATGTTAGAATAACGTTAGCGTATAGTTAGAGAGTAGTTAATGTTAGAATAACGTTAGCGTATAGTTAGAGAGTAGTTAAAGTTAGAATAACGTTAGCGTATAGTTAGAGAGTAGTTAATGTTAGAATAACGTTAGCGTATAGTTAGAGAGTAGTTTAAAGTTAGAATAACGTTAGCGTATAGTTAGAGAGTAGTTAAAGTTAGAATAACGTTAGCGTATAGTTAGAGAGTAGTTGATGTTAGAATAACGTTAGCGTATAGTTAGAGAGTAGTTGATGTTAGAATAACGTTAGCGTATAGTTAGAGAGTAGTTGATGTTAGAATAACGTTAGCGTATAGTTAGAGAGTAGTTGATGTTAGAATAACGTTAGCGTATAGTTAGAGAGTAGTTAAAGTTAGAATGACGTTAGCGTATAGTTAGAGAGTAGTTGATGTTAGAATAACGTTAGCGTATGGTTAGAGAGTAGTTAATGTTAGAATAACGTTAGCGTATAGTTAGAGAGTAGTTAAAGTTAGAATGACGTTAGCGTATAGTTAGAGAGTAGTTAAAGTTAGAATGACGTTAGCGTATAGTTAGAGAGTAGTTAAAGTTAGAATGACGTTAGCGTATAGTTAGAGAGTAGTTAATGTTAGAATAACGTTAGCGTATAGTTAGAGAGTAGTTAATGTTAGAATAACGTTAGCGTATGGTTAGAGAGTAGTTAAAGTTAGAATAACGTTAGCGTATAGTTAGAGAGTAGTTATGTTAGAATAACGTTAGCGTATAGTTAGAGAGTAGTTAATGTTAGAATAACGTTAGCGTATAGTTAGAGAGTAGTTGATGTTAGAATAACGTTAGCGTATAGTTAGAGAGTAGTTAATGTTAGAATAACGTTAGCGTATGGTTAGAGAGTAGTTAAAGTTAGAATAACGTTAGCGTATAGTTAGAGAGTAGTTGATGTTAGAATAACGTTAGCGTATAGTTAGAGAGTAGTTAAAGTTAGAATAACGTTAGCGTATAGTTAGAGTAGTTGATGTTAGAATAACGTTAGCGTATAGTTAGAGAGTAGTTAAAGTTAGAATAACGTTAGCGTATAGTTAGAGAGTAGTTAATGTTAGAATAACGTTAGCGTATAGTTAGAGAGTAGTTAAAGTTAGAATAACGTTAGCGTATAGTTAGAGAGTAGTTAAAGTTAGAATAACGTTAGCGTATAGTTAGAGAGTAGTTAAAGTTAGAATAACGTTAGCGTATAGTTAGAGAGTAGTTAATGTTAGAATAACGTTAGCGTATAGTTAGAGAGTAGTTAATGTTAGAATAACGTTAGCGTATAGTTAGAGAGTAGTTAATGTTAGAATAACGTTAGCGTATAGTTAGAGAGTAGTTAATGTTAGAATAACGTTAGCGTATAGTTAGAGAGTAGTTGATGTTAGAATAACGTTAGCGTATAGTTAGAGAGTAGTTAAAGTTAGAATAACGTTAGCGTATGGTTAGAGAGTAGTTAATGTTAGAATAACGTTAGCGTATGGTTAGAGAGTAGTTAATGTTAGAATAACGTTAGCGTATAGTTAGAGAGTAGTTAAAGTTAGAATAACGTTAGCGTATAGTTAGAGAGTAGTTAAAGTTAGAATAACGTTAGCGTATAGTTAGAGAGTAGTTAAAGTTAGAATGACGTTAGCGTATGGTTAGAGAGTAGTTAATGTTAGAATGACGTTAGCGTATAGTTAGAGAGTAGTTAAAGTTAGAATAACGTTAGCGTATGGTTAGAGAGTAGTTAATGTTAGAATAACGTTAGCGTATAGTTAGAGAGTAGTTAATGTTAGAATAACGTTAGCGTATAGTTAGAGTAGTTAATGTTAGAATAACGTTAGCGTATAGTTAGAGAGTAGTTGATGTTAGAATAACGTTAGCGTATAGTTAGAGAGTAGTTAATGTTAGAATAACGTTAGCGTATAGTTAGAGTAGTTAATGTTAGAATAACGTTAGCGTATAGTTAGAGAGTAGTTGATGTTAGAATAACGTTAGCGTATAGTTAGAGAGTAGTTGATGTTAGAATAACGTTAGCGTATAGTTAGAGAGTAGTTAAAGTTAGAATAACGTTAGCGTATAGTTAGAGACTAGTTGATGTTAGAATAACGTTAGCGTATAGTTAGAGAGTAGTTGATGTTAGAATAACGTTAGCGTATGGTTAGAGAGTAGTTAAAGTTAGAATAACGTTAGCGTATAGTTAGAGAGTAGTTAATGTTAGAATAACGTTAGCGTATAGTTAGAGAGTAGTTAATGTTAGAATAACGTTAGCGTATAGTTAGAGAGTAGTTAATGTTAGAATAACGTTAGCGTATAGTTAGAGAGTAGTTAAAGTTAGAATAACGTTAGCGTATGGTTAGAGAGTAGTTAATGTTAGAATAACGTTAGCGTATAGTTAGAGAGTAGTTAATGTTAGAATAACGTTAGCGTATAGTTAGAGTAGTTAATGTTAGAATAACGTTAGCGTATAGTTAGAGAGTAGTTGATGTTAGAATAACGTTAGCGTATAGTTAGAGAGTAGTTAAAGTTAGAATAACGTTAGCGTATAGTTAGAGAGTAGTTAATGTTAGAATAACGTTAGCGTATAGTTAGAGTAGTTAATGTTAGAATAACGTTAGCGTATAGTTAGAGAGTAGTTGATGTTAGAATAACGTTAGCGTATAGTTAGAGAGTAGTTGATGTTAGAATAACGTTAGCGTATAGTTAGAGAGTAGTTAAAGTTAGAATAACGTTAGCGTATAGTTAGAGACTAGTTGATGTTAGAATAACGTTAGCGTATAGTTAGAGAGTAGTTAAAGTTAGAATAACGTTAGCGTATAGTTAGAGAGTAGTTAATGTTAGAATAACGTTAGCGTATAGTTAGAGAGTAGTTAATGTTAGAATAACGTTAGCGTATAGTTAGAGAGTAGTTAATGTTAGAATAACGTTAGCGTATGGTTAGAGAGTAGTTGATGTTAGAATAACGTTAGCGTATAGTTAGAGAGTAGTTGATGTTAGAATAACGTTAGCGTATAGTTAGAGAGTAGTTAATGTTAGAATAACGTTAGCGTATGGTTAGAGAGTAGTTAAAGTTAGAATAACGTTAGCGTATAGTTAGAGAGTAGTTAATGTTAGAATAACGTTAGCGTATAGTTAGAGAGTAGTTAATGTTAGAATAACGTTAGCGTATAGTTAGAGAGTAGTTAATGTTAGAATAACGTTAGCGTATAGTTAGAGAGTAGTTAATGTTAGAATGACGTTAGCGTATAGTTAGAGAGTAGTTGATGTTAGAATAACGTTAGCGTATAGTTAGAGAGTAGTTAATGTTAGAATAACGTTAGCGTATGGTTAGAGAGTAGTTAATGTTAGAATAACGTTAGCGTATAGTTAGAGAGTAGTTGATGTTAGAATGACGTTAGCGTATAGTTAGAGAGTAGTTAATGTTAGAATGACGTTAGCGTATACTTAGAGAGTAGTTGATGTTAGAATAACGTTAGCGTATAGTTAGAGAGTAGTTAATGTTAGAATAACGTTAGCGTATGGTTAGAGAGTAGTTAATGTTAGAATAACGTTAGCGTATAGTTAGAGAGTAGTTAATGTTAGAATAACGTTAGCGTATGGTTAGAGAGTAGTTAATGTTAGAATAACGTTAGCGTATGGTTAGAGAGTAGTTGATGTTAGAATAACGTTAGCGTATAGTTAGAGAGTAGTTAATGTTAGAATAACGTTAGCGTATAGTTAGAGAGTAGTTAAAGTTAGAATAACGTTAGCGTATAGTTAGAGAGTAGTTAATGTTAGAATAACGTTAGCGTATAGTTAGAGAGTAGTTAATGTTAGAATAACGTTAGCGTATAGTTAGAGAGTAGTTGATGTTAGAATAACGTTAGCGTATAGTTAGAGAGTAGTTAATGTTAGAATAACGTTAGCGTATAGTTAGAGAGTAGTTGATGTTAGAATAACGTTAGCGTATAGTTAGAGACTAGTTGATGTTAGAATAACGTTAGCGTATAGTTAGAGAGTAGTTGATGTTAGAATAACGTTAGCGTATAGTTAGAGAGTAGTTAATGTTAGAATAACGTTAGCGTATGGTTAGAGAGTAGTTAAAGTTAGAATAACGTTAGCGTATAGTTAGAGAGTAGTTAATGTTAGAATAACGTTAGCGTATAGTTAGAGAGTAGTTAATGTTAGAATAACGTTAGCGTATAGTTAGAGAGTAGTTAATGTTAGAATAACGTTAGCGTATAGTTAGAGAGTAGTTAATGTTAGAATGACGTTAGCGTATAGTTAGAGAGTAGTTGATGTTAGAATAACGTTAGCGTATAGTTAGAGAGTAGTTAATGTTAGAATAACGTTAGCGTATGGTTAGAGAGTAGTTAATGTTAGAATAACGTTAGCGTATAGTTAGAGAGTAGTTGATGTTAGAATAACGTTAGCGTATAGTTAGAGAGTAGTTAATGTTAGAATGACGTTAGCGTATACTTAGAGAGTAGTTGATGTTAGAATAACGTTAGCGTATAGTTAGAGAGTAGTTAATGTTAGAATAACGTTAGCGTATGGTTAGAGAGTAGTTAATGTTAGAATAACGTTAGCGTATAGTTAGAGAGTAGTTAATGTTAGAATAACGTTAGCGTATGGTTAGAGAGTAGTTAATGTTAGAATAACGTTAGCGTATAGTTAGAGAGTAGTTAATGTTAGAATAACGTTAGCGTATAGTTAGAGAGTAGTTAAAGTTAGAATAACGTTAGCGTATAGTTAGAGAGTAGTTAATGTTAGAATAACGTTAGCGTATAGTTAGAGAGTAGTTAATGTTAGAATAACGTTAGCGTATAGTTAGAGAGTAGTTAATGTTAGAATAACGTTAGCGTATAGTTAGAGAGTAGTTGATGTTAGAATAACGTTAGCGTATAGTTAGAGAGTAGTTGATGTTAGAATAACGTTAGCGTATAGTTAGAGAGTAGTTGATGTTAGAATAACGTTAGCGTATAGTTAGAGAGTAGTTAAAGTTAGAATAACGTTAGCGTATAGTTAGAGAGTAGTTGATGTTAGAATAACGTTAGCGTATGGTTACAGAGTAGTTAATGTTAGAATAACGTTAGCGTATGGTTAGAGAGTAGTTAATGTTAGAATAACGTTAGCGTATGGTTAGAGAGTAGTTAATGTTAGAATAACGTTAGCGTATAGTTAGAGAGTAGTTAAAGTTAGAATGACGTTAGCGTATGGTTAGAGAGTAGTTAAAGTTAGAATGACGTTAGCGTATGGTTAGAGAGTAGTTAATGTTAGAATGACGTTAGCGTATGGTTAGAGAGTAGTTAATGTTAGAATGACGTTAGCGTATAGTTAGAGAGTAGTTAATGTTAGAATGACGTTAGCGTATAGTTAGAGAGTAGTTAAAGTTAGAATAACGTTAGCGTATGGTTAGAGAGTAGTTAATGTTGGAATAACGTTAGCGTATGGTTAGAGAGTAGTTAATGTTAGAATAACGTTAGCGTATAGTTAGAGAGTAGTTAATGTTAGAATGACGTTAGCGTATAGTTAGAGAGTAGTTAATGTTAGAATGACGTTAGCGTATAGTTAGAGTAGTTAAAGTTAGAATAACGTTAGCGTATAGTTAGAGAGTAGTTAAAGTTAGAATAACGTTAGCGTATAGTTAGAGAGTAGTTGATGTTAGAATAACGTTAGCGTATAGTTAGAGAGTAGTTGATGTTAGAATAACGTTATCGTATGGTTAGAGAGTAGTTAAAGTTAGAATAACGTTAGCGTATGGTTAGAGAGTAGTTAATGTTAGAATAACGTTAGCGTATAGTTAGAGAGTAGTTAATGTTAGAATAACGTTAGCGTATAGTTAGAGAGTAGTTAATGTTAGAATAACGTTAGCGTATAGTTAGAGAGTAGTTAATGTCAGAATAACGTTAGCGTATAGTTAGAGAGTAGTTAAAGTTAGAATAACATTAGCGTATAGTTAGAGAGTAGTTAAAGTTAGAATAACGTTAGAATAACGTTAGCGTATAGTTAGAGAGTAGTTAAAGTTAGAATAACGTTAGCGTATAGTTAGAGAGTAGTTAATGTTAGAATAACGTTAGCGTATAGTTAGAGAGTAGTTAAAGTTAGAATAACGTTAGAATAACGTTAGCGTATAGTTAGAGAGTAGTTAAAGTTAGAATAACGTTAGCGTATAGTTAGAGAGTAGTTAATGTTAGAATAACGTTAGCGTATAGTTAGAGAGTAGTTAAAGTTAGAATAACGTTAGCGTATAGTTAGAGAGTAGTTAATGTTAGAATAACGTTAGAATAACGTTAGCGTATAGTTAGAGAGTAGTTGATGTTAGAATAACGTTAGCGTATAGTTAGAGAGTAGTTAATGTTAGAATAACGTTAGCGTATAGTTAGAGAGTAGTTAAAGTTGGTGTTAGAATCGTAGCCTGACAGAGTAGTGTTAGAGAAGCGTGTGAGTAACGTTAGTGTTAGGATCATGTTAATGTGAAGTTGGTGTACAGTAATGTTAGAGTAACATTAGACTGTTAGTCACGTTAGAGTTGTAGCTGAGTAGTTTTGAGAGTAATGTCAGAATGTTAGAGTAACGTTAGAGTAACATTAGACTAATGTTAGAGTAATGGTAGAATGCTAGAGTAGCGTTTTAGAGTAACGTTAGAGTAACATCACAGTACTGGCAGAATGTCAGAGTAACGTTAGACTAATGTTAGAGTAACGTCACAGTATTCAGAAAATGTGAGAGTAGCGTTAGAGTAACGTTAGTGTCAGAGTAACATTAATGTCTCAGTAATGGTAGAATATTAGAGTAACATTAGTGTTAGAGCATCATCAGAGTAAAGTTAGAGTAACATTAATGTTAGAGTAATGGTAGAATATTAGAGTAGCATTAGAGTAACATTAAAGTTAGAGTAATGGTAGAATATTAGAGTAGCGTTAGAGTAACATTAATGTTAGAGTAATGGTAGAATATTAGAGTAGCGTTAGAGTAACGTTAGCATTAGAGTAACATTAATGTTAGAGTAATGGTAGAATATTAGAGTAGCGTTAGAGTAACATTAATGTTAGAGTAATGGTAGAATATTAGAGTAGCGTTAGAGTAACGTTAAAGTTAGAGTAATGGTAGAATATTAGAGTAGCGTTAGAGTAACGTTAGCATTAGAGTAACATTAATGTTAGCGTAATGGTAGATTAGAGTAGCGTTAGAGTAACATTAATGTTAGAGTAATGGTAGAATATTAGAGTAGCGTTAGAGTAACGTTAGCATTAGAGTAACATTAATGTTAGAGTAATGGTAGAATATTAGAGTAGCGTTAGAGTAACATTAATGTTAGAGTAATGGTAGAATATTAGAGTAGCGTTAGAGTAACATTAATGTTAGAGTAATGGTAGAATATTAGAGTAGCGTTAGAGTAACATTAATGTTAGAGTAATGGTAGAATATTAGAGTAGCATTAGAGTAATGGTAGAATATTAGAGTAGCGTTAGAGTAACATTAATGTTAGAGTAATGGTAGAATATTAGAGTAGCATTAGAGTAATGGTAGATTATTAGAGTAGCGTTAGAGTAACGTTAGCATTAGAGTAACATTAATGTTAGAGTAATGGTAGAATATTAGAGTAGCGTTAGAGTAACGTTAGCATTAGAGTAACATTAATGTTAGAGTAATGGTAGAATATTAGAGTAGCGTTAGAGTAACATTAATGTTAGAGTAATGGTAGAATATTAGAGTAGCATTAGAGTAACATTAATGTTAGAGTAATGGTAGAATATTAGAGTAGCATTAGAGTAATGGTAGATTATTAGAGTAGCGTTAGAGTAACATTAATGTTAGAGTAATGGTAGAATATTAGAGTAGCGTTAGAGTAACGTTAGCATTAGAGTAACATTAATGTTAGAGTAAT
>NC_069739.1:730338-735338 GCF_027358585.1 Pangasianodon hypophthalmus
GAAACTGTCCAGGAACGGTTTGAGGAACATGACAAAGAGTTCAAGGTGTTGACTCGGCCTCCACATTCCCCAGATCTCAATCTGATCGAGCGACTGTGGGACGTGCTGGACAAACAAGTCCGATCCATGGAGGCTCCACCTCACAACTTACAGGACTTAAAGGATCTGCTGCTAATGTTTTAGTGCCAGAAACCACACACACCTTCAGATGTGGTTCAGGTCTTGTGGAGTCCAGGCCTCAGAGTCAGAGCTGTTTTACTGACACAAGGAGGAACTACACAATATTAATCAGGTGGATTTAATGTTATGGCTGAACTGTGTATATGTGTATGCAAATTAAGAGCTACAGGAGCACTAACCTTTTTTATAATACATCATATTCCACACATGATAGAAAGAAATCTGGTTAAATATATGCATATGTTAACATTTATGACAAGGAGTTATATATGTGAACATATAACACGATATATTATTGGCTTAAGGTTAATTCAAAGTTGTACAAAACAAAATGGCAGCTAGAACGAGCGGCCGTATTCCAAATGGCTCATCGGTAGACAACTTGTACACTACGTAGGGCGCAGACGCCATTGTTTTTGCACCCTATGTAGTGCACTTATGTAGGAAGTATAGAGACATTTGGCATTCGGCCCATGTTTATGCAATTTCTACAATTCCCCTTACTCTTTTTTAACATTAGCTGCTTATGTAATACTAATACTACTACTAATAATAATAATTTTTATATTTTGCTAGCTACAAAATCTCTGCTAATGGCTAATAAAAACAAAACAAGCAGTTTATTAACTAAACTAAGTTCCTCGCGACATTAAGAGTAGTTTGTCAGCTGATAATTACACAGCGACATAAAAGTTTCACGCGTCGTTAATTTTAACACTATAATCCATCAGATAAATTACACACCAAGAAGGAAAAAAACAATAAATAATAAGAGAAAAGAACAAAGCAAATCAGAGGAATCATTCTCACCTGCACCAAAACAAGTCGAGCTCAGGATGAACTTTCCCGCTCGACGGAAGACGTCCGCATACGTAGGCACGCAGCAGCTCCTGCGTCATGACGTCATGACGCAAACACGTAACGCCCATCTTGCTAGCTGGCCCATTTCGCTAGCTAAACACTTTCACCGCCATTACACGATAAAACACATTAAAACCGCCATTACACAATAAAACAGAGAAGATTTAAGAAACTGTAGACTGGTGTCACTTTATGTATTGAAAAAAAAAACATTTATTTCAGTTTAAATCCAGAAAAGTACATATCTTAGAATATTTTCCATCAATAACATTGACACTATAACAATATGCAAAAAGAAATGGCTAAATAATTACACATCTGCTTCAATATTACACTTAAACAGGTGTTTCTAAATCTCTCCATATTGCAATACATGAAATACTATACAGACAAAAGTATGTGCACCCCTGACCATCACACCCATATGTTCTTCTTCCCCAAACTATTCTCACAAAGTTTTCTACACAACTGTACTGAACGTCTCTGTGTGCTGTAGCTTTACAGTTTCCCTTCACTGGAACTAAGAGGCTGAAACCTGTTCCAGCATGACAATGCCCCTGTGCACAAAGCCAGCTCCATGAAGACATGGGGATGAACTGGAACTGGAGACTCCTTACCCGACATCAGCGCCTGACCTCACTAATGCTCTTGTAGCTGAATGAACACAAATTCCCACAGCCACGCTCCAACATCTAGTGGAAAGCTTCCCAGAAGAGTGGAGCTCATTATAACAGCAAACACACGGGGAATAAATCTGGAACTGGACGTTCAACAAGCACATATGAATGTCGTAGTAAGGGGTGCACAAACTTTTGGCTGTATAGTGTGTATTATTTGAAAGTCTATTTCCTCCATCTAATGTTCTGTAGACATTTGCTTAGATGCTATTTGTGCTGAATGATTCATTGTTTTCTGGAATTTAATTTGGTTACTGATATCATCTGTATTATAATTCATGGGTTGTTTGAATGATCTGTTTCTCCATAAACCAAATTACTTTCTTTGTTTCTTTCTTTCAGCATTCAAATCATGTAATGTTACATAACATCATCACACAGAGCATGACACATCAAACTATGCAAAAGATGTACATGTCTATTGCATGTGAATAGTTCTTCTTCTTTTTTTTACAATTCCACGAAATAATTTCAATAAACTCTTATGTGAAAGCCTGATTATTGACTGTGTTATTACAATAAAACTAACAAGAACTAAACATTCTCAGTGAACTCCATATTCTGGTAAATTTGTGATATGTGAAAAGGTATGAATATTTAAATATTGGCATATTTTCATTTTAATTTATTCTGACAGATAAATCCAGATTAAAAACCCAGACTAATGGAATGATTTATCATTTTATATAATCAGGAAATACAAACTACATATTGGTAATATGATTAAAACTACAGTACATAGCTATAACGTCATCAGTTGTGGAATAAAAATGAGAATAATAAACAAAACCACCTCAATGTTTCGTCTAATTCACAATTAATCGTTCTCTTATAAACTTCCTTGTAAGCTCATATACACTACATACATGCAATCTAAAAATAGACTAATTTAATTAAAACTTAAATCAATGCAATAATATAATATTAAAAATAAAGCTTCTGTATTTAAACATCTCGCATGTTCCAAGTTTAATAGTAACAGTAGGAAGAGAAAAATCTTTTATTTAACAGACTGAACTGATGGATTTATATTTTTTTAAGTATAACTTTAGGTTGATGCACAAATGCTACATCATGTGAGGTGGTTTTGTGGTATACACTATAAATATATTAAATATATAGATGTTGCTGCTTGTTAGAATAACAATTAAAACGCAACTCATGCACATGTTAAAGTAACCGAGAATAACATTTATACTGAAAGCACTGCGGTTTTACGCTCGTCCACTGATCCTGGATTTAGAAGGTTTTGTGTTTGCCGTACGGGTTTTCCACCACCGTGGCGTCTGTGGTGGTGCTGCTTCCCTCCAGCGATGCTTCAGCTTCACCAACCAGCCTGCTGGACTTGTAGTAATAAACAAACATGAAGAATCCTGAGGAGAGAAACGATGATCAGCTGATCGCTTCATAAACTTGTCATAGCACATAAAGTCTTCAAACTGTATAAAACACTAATGCCCCGATGTGATAATTAAATGGATGGAAGTGTTCAATTTGCTTTAGATTTCTAATTCTGAACACTTTTGTTAAATTTCTTTAGCTCCAGATGCTGATTTATTCATTCTGTATGTAAAAAAACAACAACATGGCTGCCACTTCACAGTTAAATGTGTGTAATGTCAGGATTTTCTAGCATTCACTCCATAATAAACTGCAGCTAAACACAAGCTGTCAACATATCTATTTTTGTTCGATTTGTAATTACTGTAATTCCAAAATTTGGTTAACACACTATAACTTACCTAGCTATTAGTTCCTACAAACTGTTACAGTTAAAACAAACGTCACTGTTGTACCAGAGTTAATAAAGAACAAGCGATTTAGTGATCAGTAAACACTAAAGTGTGTATTTTGCCCGTATGTAGGAAGATCTGCAGTGATGTTATTTACAGTGTTGCTGTATTTTTAATAAAATGTCACTGTGGATGATTTTAAAGAACGAGCACTTTTTCCTTCCTCACTCACCCTGGAAGGAGTTGAGGATGGTAAAGATGTAGAAGGCGGGGATTTGCATCGGGCCGTAGGCGAAGAAAGCGAAGCCCCAGCTCAGTCCCAGGATGCAGCACAGGCCCATGATGGTCAGAGCGTCCGAGGATCTGGACCTTTTCCCTGACATGGTGATGGTGGGGCGTTTATTTCTGAGCAGCCAGAGCCAGCGCAGCATCACGACGAAGGTGAGGCAGGTGAAGAGGAAGATGGCGGAGTAGTAGCCGATGTTCACTACGTAGTGCACGGTTGGGTCGGTGATCCAGCACCTGCCAGAACAAACGAGTTTATTAGCCGAGACCTCAGTCAGTGTTCAGCACTTCAGCACTTCAGCACTTCAGAGCTCCTCTGCGGCCATTACAGAGACATAAAAGCAAAAATACATACTATATAATATACTATAATATAATATAATATAATATAATATAATACATAATAAAATACAAAAAATACATACAATACCTAATATCTGTTCATAGAGTTTATGTTTATATTTTAACTTAATCATTTCTAAAGATTTTCTAACTTCGAAACCTTTATCTTTTTTTAATTATTTCTTTAACTGTTTTCTCTATTTAAAATCTAATTTTGATTATTAACATTCACAAATTCCAACTGTTCTATAAGCTATAATAAGCTTTTTCTTTCTTCTTTTTTTAAATATCCTTATATATATGTATTATGTAATTTTAAAATGTAATCTTTTATTCTTTTCCTCTCTAATTTAGTCATTTTTTATAGTTCTATGTGAACGTACTGTAGTAATCCAGCTAGGACCTTAGCTTAAGCCCTTAAGTGCACAGAAGAAAAAAAGAGAATAAATTCGAGACAGATACCGAAAAGTAGATACTCTCTGCGTATTTTATTGGAAATGCTGATGGTGACTTAACCTTCCGACACTGTCTTTTATAACAATCCAAAACATAGAAAACAATACGTGCGAGGCACACACGAGCACGCGGTCCGGGGGGAAACAGTCAGCGAGCCCGGACAGAGCGAGAGGGAGGGGCGTGCTTGAGAGAGCAACCACACCTTCATCTCCACAATAATACGTCATCATTACAGTACGCTCCTACAGCGCGCTCCTACAGCGCGCTCCTACAGCGCGCTCCAACAGCGCGCTCCTACAGCGCGATCCTACAGCGCGCTCCTACAGCGCGCTCCTACAGCGCGCCCCTACAGCGCGCCCCTACAGCGCGCCCCAACAGCGCGCCCCTAAAGCGCGCCCCTACAGCGCGCCCCTACAGCGCGCCCCTACAGCGCGCCCCTACAGCGCGCCCCTACAGCGCGCTCCTA